>NC_135982.1:10158773-10210299 GCF_053455715.1 Rhinoraja longicauda
CCAGTCCCCAAGTAACAGGAGGTTCAGCGAGTTGATATCAGAATCCACAGAACCCTCTAACCTCCCAGCAATGGTTTTGTGGTCTGCAGAGTGTTTAGACAGTCAGGTCCTCTTCCCCTCAGGGTGGGATGTCAAGCAACAGCGGGCACAGCTTTACGTTATAGGAGTGGAGTTTGGCCATTCGGCCCATCAGTCCACTCCGCCATACAATCATGGCTGATCTCTGCCACCTGAATCCCATGTTCCTGCCTTCTCCCCATAACCCTTGACACCCGTTCTAATCAAGAACTTGTCTATCCCTGCCTTAAATACATCCACTGACGGCCTCCACAGCACTCTGGCAACGAGTTCCACAGATTAACTACCCTCTGATTAAAGAGGTTCCTCCTCACCTCCTTTTTAATAGAGAGTGCCCGTTAATTCTGATCTTATTTTTTTATGGTGGGAGGGGCAAGATTTATTTTGCACAGAGAGGCTTCAAGAGGGCACAAAAGAGGTTTACCAGAAGGCTCGACACAAAATGCTGGAGCAACTCAGCGGGTCAGGCAGCATCTCTGGAGAAAAGGGAATAGGTGACATCTTGGGTCAAGACCCTTCTTCAGACTGAGAGTCGGGGGAGAGGGAAACTAGAGGCATGAGAAAGTACAGAACAACTCCGAGCCAGCACAAACGAGCCTGAAATGGTGGAGCCCACAATGCTCCATTGCTGGCTGTGTAAGAGGTGATAACGAAGGCCTGGATTAGAGAGCATTCGGTATAAGGAAAGGTTGGACATATTTGGATTGTTTTCTCTGAAACGTTGGAGGTTGTGAGGAGTCCTGGTAAAATTATGAGAGGCACATTTATGACAGTCAGAGCCTTTTTTCCAGGTGGAAATGTCAAAGATTAGAGGGCATAGGTTTAAGGTGAGAGGGGCAAAGTTTAAAGGAGACTAGACCAAGTGGACCTGTTGGGCCCAAACCTCTCCTGCATTGGTGCAGAATCCTCTCCCCCCCCTCCCTTCCCCCTCCCCCTCCATCCCTTCCCCTCCCCCCTTCCCCCCCTCTTCCCCTTCCCCCTCCGTCCCTTCCCCCTTCCCTCTCCCCCCTTCCCCCTCCCTCCTCCCCATCCCTCCCTCCTCCGCTCCCCCTTCCCCTCCCCCCACTCCATCTCCCTCTATCCCCCTTATCCCCCCCCCCTCCCTCCCTAGATAGATTTAAACTTTAAATCTGTGAATAACTTTTAAAATATAACACCGATTTCAATGAAACTTCTTCCATTAGCACCAAAGGGACGACGGTGAGTAAGGTGGGCCTAAAATTGTCACGCTATCGTGTACCGTTTTGGCTGTAGTTCAGGAACAAACAAACAAACAAACAAACGAGAGTTTTAGTATATAGATGTGCAGCGACGGGTGCTTGAACTGTGCTGCCAGGGATGGTGGGGGAGGGAGATACAATAGTGGCGTTGAAGAGGCTTGTAGATAGGCAGGTGGATATGCAGGGAATGGAGGGACATGGGTCACATGCGGGTGGGGGAGATTCGTTTAACTTGGTGTTATGTTCAGCACAGCCTCCGTGGACCTGTTCATGTCCTGCACTGTTCTGAGTTCTGCCGTCGATCAATAGCATTGTGAGTTATTAAAACATAAAACGTTGGAAATACGCAGCAGCTCAGGGCACCGCTGCGGGAAGAGAAACAAAGCTAATAAAACAAGACCGTTCGTCAGAACTCAACCTGAAACCTTGGTTCTGCTTCTCTTCCCACGGTTGTGGTCTGACCTGATGAGCGTTTCCAGCACTTACTGTATTTATTTTGTGTTTCCAGCATCTGCGGCTTTGTTTTGATCTTCGGGATTGTCAATTACTTGTTGGTGGGTTCTGAACTTCCGTCACAGAGAAGGTTGGCTTGCATTGTCCATTCTCACTTGTTTGTCTGGGGCCATTTTAGCAGCGGTTTGTGCTCACCTTTGACCAGAATGAGTAAGGACAGCAGGCTAACTCCGAAAGACAGAAAGCAAGCCTGATTTTTAATTTTATACAACACACCAGTAGTTTTACAGCCACGGTACACATCAGCTTTTTATTCCAGGTTGATTAGTTGAATACAATTTCCTCGTTACGCTGATAAGATTTGAGTTTACAACTCCGAATCGATAACCTAGTGGTACAGAGGTAGGGCAGGTAGAGCTGCTGCCTTACAGCATCGGCCTCAGCCCTGCCCTTGTATGGAGTTTGCACGTTCTCCCTGTGACCGTGTGGGTTTCCTCCCATATTCCAAAGACGTGCGGGTTTGCAGGTTAATTGGCCTCTGTAAATTGCCCCTGGTGTGTCGGGAGCGGATGAGGTTGTTGGCTCACGTTGAACTCGCCACAGCGGGTGATCGATGGTCGCGCGCGGACTCGGTGGGCCAAAGGGCCAGTTTCACAGCCCCACCTCCATCCAGTGGACAGGTTCCTTCTGTGGGAGATGGTGCTGGGGACTGACGACTTCTTGTAAGAAACGAGCTCGGGAGAAGGGAGTGGGACCGACGGGCCGAATGGCCTGCACTGTGATGTTGCGTCCCTCTGTGCCCGCCTACAACCACACCTTTAAACTTTGCCCCTCTCACCTTAAACCCATGCCCTCTAATCGTTGATATTTCCACCTGGAATATCAAAAAGGCTCTGCACAGAGATGCATCGTTGAAGGGGGCTGGTGGGATGCGTGGTGCCCTGGTGCCCCGGTACACCATTAACCCGCATGAGAGATGTACCCACCTAATGGTCCACCAACAGCATGCAGTACCTGTGGGAACAGTATCATGCACAGGCCTGGGGGAGAGACTGCTTGCTGTCTGATGAGCTCTTTTAGAACATTGTTCCCAGCTTGTTGTGATCTGATTTGTGACCAGGGGCTGCTGTTGAGAACAGTGAGAAACTAATTAAAAAAACCAAAGGTTCTGTCCACAACCATACCGGTTTAACTTTCTGGTTAACAATTGCAGCTTCTGGGAATTCAATTCCTCCATCTGATTCCATTCCAAGTCAGAATCTACCTCAAAGCCCTTCTGGGTTGACTCAGATAGCAGAGTCTCTGTAGCTGCCAAAGGCATCACAGGAAACCAAAGCACGATACAGAAAATCCGAAACAGAAACAGACAGGTAGCATCTGCAGAAAGTACAAACTCCGTAGTCGGGAACGAAACTGGGTCTCTGGAGCTGGGTGAGGCAGCAACTCTGCCACTGTGCCACCCCGAGACTCTAACTTGAAACGTCATTTATCCGTGTTCTCCAGAGATGCCGCCGAATTACTCCAGCACTTTTTGTGACCTTCTGAGTATTGACCAGCATCTGCAGTTCTTTGTTGCTACTTGTTGAAACATGGAGGGTTCCTCCGCAGGTTTCTCTGCCTGGTCTGCTGAGCGTACCAGTGATCTCTGCTGTGATACCATGAGTGGCAGAGAGCAATATAGATCTGAAAACCGGTCGTTTAAAAATAACGGTGCGACAATGTTTTATAGAACTTTGGTTCGGCCACATTTGGAGTATTGTGTGCAGTTCTGGTCGACCCATGACAGGAAGAATGTGGAGGTTTTGGAGAGGGTGCAGAAGAGGTTTACCAGAATGCCGCTGGGATTAGAAGGCATTGGCTATAAGGAGAGGTTAGACAATCTTGGATTATTTTCCCTGGAGTCTCAGAGGCTGATGGGAGACCTGACTGAAGTAGAGAAAATGTTGAGAGGCATCGATGAGGTAGATAGTCAGAACCTTTCTCCCAGGGATGAAATGCCAAGGACTAACAGGCACAGCTTTAAGTTGAGAGGGGGAAAGTTTAAAGAAGATGTGTATGGCAAGTTGTTTAAACTAGAGCATGGTGGGTGGCTGGAACATGCTGCCAGGAGTGGTGGTGGAGGCAGATACGATAATGGCGTTTAAGAGGCTTGTGTTTTGGTCATAAGTGATAGGAGCAGAACTAGGCCATTCGGCCCATCAAGCCTACTTCATCATTGAATCATGGCTGATCTATCTCTCCCTCCTAATCCCATTCTCTTGCCTCCTCCACATAACCCCTGACACCCGTACTAATCAGTCAGGGACATGGATATGCAGGGAATGGAGGGATCATGTGGAGGCAGAGGAGATTATGTTAACTGCACTAGAGGGCACAGACATTGTGGGCCAAGGTGCTGTACAGTTCTATGTTCGATGTATACTAACACTGACACAAGAGGAGAGTGCTCTGTGAAATCTGAAACAATAGACAATAGGTGCAGGAGGAGGCCATTCGGCCCTTCGAGCCAGCACCGCCATTCACCGTGATCGTGGCAGATCATGCACAATCAGTACCCCGTTCCTGCCTTCTCCCCTTATCCCCTGACTCCGCTATCATTAAGAGCTCTATCCACCTCACTCTTGAAAACAATTCTGCAAGTAATAGAAAACCATACTAATGGGTCAATTTACTCTGGTATCCTGTTCGACCGTTGCTTTTACTGATGTCCAGTTTTAACATCACACCGATGTGAGTTGGACTCAGCACTCTCGCTCCCCAAGTCCATGGCTGGGAACTGCTTAGCTTTTACTTTGGTACCTGGGAGCCTGAAAGAGACGTGCCTGCAACAGAAACCATGGCAGCTGCTGGGATTTACATTGGAGTAATTAAATAAATCTGGAATACAAAGCTCAATGATGGAGTCTATGCAACCACAGATGGTAATATAAAGACAACGACCTTAAGGAAATAAATCTGCCGTCTTTAATTCATTTTTGGAGACGTGGATGCCATTGGTAAAGCCAGCATTTGTGTTACCCAACTCTAAATTGTCCTTAAGAAAGCTGACGACAGTCCGCCTTCTTGAGTCACTGCACTGCTTGCGGTGAATTTGCTCCCATGGCTTTGGGACGGAGTTCCAGGAGTTAGAGCCAGCAACGATGAAGGGGAAGATGCCACCACTGAGTGGAAAGACTGCAGAAATGATTCAGGAGGATGTTGTCAGGACTCGAGGGGCTGAGCCGTCGAGAGAGAGGTTGGACTTTATTCCTTGGAGTGCAGGAGACTGAGGGGCGATCAAATAGAGGGTGCATAAAATCATGAATAGGTAGGGTGAATGCACAGACTTTCTCCCAGGGTTAGGAAATCAAGAACTAGAAGGAAAAGGTTCAGGTGAGAGGAGAAAGATTTACAGCAACAGCATTGAGGTGACATTTGAACAGATTCGTGTATAGGAACGGTTGAGAGGTATGTGGTCTCACGGTTGAGGTCTCACAGCGCCGGGTTCAATCCTGACCTCGGCTTCTGTCTATGTGGAGTTTGCGACCACGTGGGCTTCCCTCCGGGAGCTCCTGTTTCCCCTACATCTCAAAGACGTGAGTTGGTAGGGCATTTGGTCTCGGTAAAAATTAGCCCAAGTGTGCCGGGAGTGGATGCGAGATTGGGATAACATGGAACTAGTGTGATCGATGGTCGGTTCACAGAAGTGCCTGTTTTGCATGCTGTATCTCTTAATTAAACTAAAGAAGAATTCACCGAAGATAGACAAAATGCTGGAGTAACTCAGTGGGCCAGACAGGCAATGTTATTGGGCCAAAGCATTTAAGACTGTGTCCTAGTATTATAGTTTAACTCCCTCCAATGGCAGGAGTAACAATAATTCATGTATTTGGAAATAAATCTTACTGAATCAGTAATTTTAAATGAAATTTCACAGTAATTTTTCAGTGACAATATTGCAGAGCCCAGATTTGTAATTGCTCCAATGGGCAAGATAAATGGTGATACCATTTTGATGGCATTCGTATCTCACTGCTCCTGGGACTCAGATTTGATCCTGATCTTTAATTCTTTCTGTGTGGAGTTGGCATGTCCCCCTGTCGCACACATAGGTGTACTGCGGTTTCCCCCCCTGTCCCAAAGATAGGCGGGTTGGTAGGTTAATGGACTGTTTAGAGATACAGCATGGAAACAGCCCTTGCCCACACGGGCCAGTGATCATCCTGTACACTAGCACTGTCTTACACGCTGGGGACCGTTTACAATTTAACTGAAGCCAATTGACCTGCAGCCCTGCACGTCTTTGGAGTGTGGGAGGAAATCGGAGCACCCGGAGAAAACCATAGGGAGAACGTACAAAAACTCCACACAGACAGCACCCGTAGTCAGGATCGAACACGGGTCCCTGGCGCTCTAAGACAGCAGCTCTACCGCTGCGCCATTGGGCAGCCCAATAGGCCCTGGAGTGTATATTGTCCCCGGAGTGAATGTGACTGGTAGAATTGATGGGAAACATTGGGTGGAAGGGGGGGGGGGGGGGCAATAGGTTAACAGGAAGAATTATTCGGGGGGGAGGGAGAAGAGATTGTCCTGTGAGCCGGCATTGTCCCAAAGGGCCAAATGGCCTCCTTTATGTTATATGGAAATATAGAGGGCATGCGGAGATTTGAGGCACATGTTGAAATGTTGCACTGAAGGAGCCCGACATTGTCATTTTGAATGGGATTTTACACCCAGTAATGACCAGGGGTCCAATAATGCATTGCTAAAGAACCATGGGGGAATTCTCCCTGATGTCCGACCTACATTTATCCCCCATGTTACAATATTACCAGAACGCTCTAAACCTTCAACCAAAGTAACAGTACTGTTTCTCACTCTATCACTAATCGGTGCCTTAATTTATTCCATGAGAAAATTCAATTTTATGAATTCTTGATTAGTACGGGTGTCAGGGGTTGCGGGGAGAAGGCAGGAGAATGGGGTTAGGAGGGAAAGCTAGATCTGCCATGATTAAATGATGGAGTGGACCTGATGGACCAAATGGTCTAATTGCGCTCCTAACACATATGCACTTATGAGTCAGTAGAAAGGTTGTGTGTTGCTTATGAAATTGTCAGTAGAAAGGTTGTGGGGTACTATATTGTACAAGCTGCATCACATCTAAAAAGGCAATGCTGTACGTTACTATTCTCGGTTCTAACCGTCGCTGGGACTTTGTTTGGACTGATGAATGTAGAAGCTTTCATTGGTGGTAGGGTGACGGAGACTGGCTGGCTTTCTGCTCGGCCATGAGATGTCGTACGTCCCCCCCGCGGTGCAGTAACTATTGCTGCTGACACTCCCTGCTGCACAGTCCTGCAAGAGCAGTCGCCCCTCCTGCAGGGTTCAGCTGCGGCTGAATGAGCCGGGGTTGCGGGAGGATGCCCTCTGTGTGCATGGAGCTCCTCGCTGATGCCCCGGGAACGCTGTGAATGCTCCATAAAACCGTGGCCGTGCCGGATATTTGCACTTGTCGTTCAATCTCTTTGAAGTCATGCTGGAATAATGAAGGACATGATTGTGATTTATCTCTGAAATAAATATTCATTTTAGATAATAATTGGTTAGTACCATAGTGTGATAATATGGACATAAAAAGTACCATCAGGTCTATTACTATGATTAAATGTGAAATACATAAAGTCCCTTGAGTAGTTTTGTCAAAATCTCTTCAGTTGGCGGTCTGGTTGACTGCAATAAGTATTGCCATTTAACGATAGTTTGGAATTGTATTCCCATTGAGATGCATTGATTCTGTATCTGGGCGTAGGTTGATGATACTTAAATCCAGACTTGGGAGTAATCATTGGAAGGTTTTTTTGCGTTTAATATAGCAGTATCCTCATCCTCAATGTTTAGTTGAATTCCGCAGACAATTAAATATTTTGTGAACCCAGTAACTATTGTGCTGCAGGAAGTCTGACAATCAGTTTGTGCAGAGCAACTTTTTACAGCAATATAGTAAATCTGTTCTCATGATATTGGCCGACACCATAATGAAATGTCCCTGTATTTTGTCTGGATAGTGCCATTGTCCATCAGAACATGGTGCAGCTGGATGCATTTAGAAGGATGAGAGGGAATCTTATTGAAACATATAAGATTATTAAAGAATTGGACTCGCCAGAGGCAGGAAACATGTTCCCGATGTTGGGGGAGTCCCGAACCAGGGGGCCACAGTTTAAGAATAAGGGGTAGGCCATTTAGAACGGAGATGAGGAAAAGCGTTTTCAGTCAGAGAGTTGTGAATCTGTGGAATTCTCTGCCTCAGAAGGCAGTGGAGGCCAATCCTCTGGATGCTTTCAAGAGAGAGTTAGATAGAGCTCAATGATAGCGGAGTCAGGGGGTTTGGGGAGAGGGTAGGAACGGGGTACTGATTGTGCATGATCACGGTGAATGGCGGTGCTGGCTCGAAGGGCCGAATGGCCTACTCCTGCACCTGTTGTCTATTGTCTTTTGTCTCACAACGCCAGAGACCCAAATTCGATCTGGTATTGTCAGTTTGAATGTTCTCCCTGTGACCGTATGGGTTTCCTCCGGGTGCTCCGGTTTCCACCCAAGTCCCGAGCACATGTGGCCTCTGTAAATTGTCCCAAACGTGTAGGGAGTGGATGAGAAAGTTGTGGATGACATAGAACAAGCGTGAATGGGTGATTGATGGTCGGCATGGACTTGGTGGGCCAAAGGGCCTGTTTCCATGCTGTATCTTTCAATCAATCAGAAAAGAGTGAGAGGGGCCGTGGGATTCACATATTGCCTGTAAGATATTACCAACAATATTGATCTGCAGTGTCAGTGTAAACCTCAGGACTTAAATCCACAAGCCACCAAGCCCTCGTGCAAAGTGACATAATTATAAATGCTCCTTTAGAAGATCTTAGGGACCAGGATGCTAATTCCTGAGGCTTTGCAGTGACAACACATGCTTCTTTCAGTTGTTTTACGGCCATTGTCTCTGCTTTCTCTTTCCCCACTTGCTCCCACCCTATTTGCCACAGAGGGTCACGCTTTGTAGCTCCCAGTGCATCGAGCATTTATGAAATAGACAATAGACAATAGAAAATAGGTGCAGGAGAAGGCCATTCGGCCCTTCGAGCCAGCACCGCCATTCAATGTGATCACGGCTGATCATTCTCAATCAGTACCCCGTTCCTGCCTTCTCCCCATACCCCCTGACTCCGCTATCCTTAAGAGCTCTATCTAGCTCGCTCTTGAATGTATTCAGAGAATTGGCCTCCACTGCCCTCTGAGGCAGAGAATTCCACAGATTGCATCAGTTGAGTTTTGTTTAATTTAAACCAAACTAGACGAATGCGTTACCTGGGCTGTGCCCATACACCTCCTTGTACAATCATTTGGTAAATATTAGATGTCAAAAGCACTGTAGCAGTGAATCGATTAACCCCGCAGGTCTAGATCCACAGCCCTCGTGTCATTATTTCCACTAGATAACACAGATAATAGATAAGACAGGTCCAGCAGTGTAAAGAACTGGGTATCCTCTCGTCCTTTTTGTGGGATTGGGAGATTCACAAAGTTTTGTAGCTCATTCAGTTCAATAGAAGTCTACTTATATTTGGAGAAATCAACTCATGGAGTCATGCAGCATGCAAAGGGGCCCAACTTGCCCATGACGACCAAGATGCCCCATCTACATTAGTCCCATGGCCCATATCCCTCTAAACCTTTCCTGTCCATGCGCCTGTCTAAATTGCTGTGCAGTTGTGTGTGTAGTTGTGTGTGCAGTTACCCCCAATCCAATGCTGAAATGGTGCCAGATATCTGGATCCGCATTGTGCTGCAGGGCATCTCCGTCCAGTGAGATCCCCCCCATTGTGTGAGTTCCCCCATCTGCATTTATAGGCCAAGACCCCAGGCTCTGAATAGGCTGTCGATCTTCGGCTGCGATCAGCATAAATCTGACCCAGTTTAGGGAAGTAGAAAATTCTGAAAAGCTCTGCACCATCTCCCCACTCAACAAAGATGGCCGCTGGCAGTGAGAAACCAGAGCGCGCAATGGGACATCAAGGGGAAAATGTCCTGGGAACCAATTCCTGTAGGACCATCAAAAGTAAATATGCTTCTGAATAATTCCCATCGATTTCAGCTTGTGTTTTATTATTTATAATTGTTTCTTATGTTAATGAGTTGCCATGGTGATGTGAATTTTCTTTCAGGATACATTCATTTCAGCGTGGCTGATTCAATTGCTTTTTTCTATTTGCATTTCTGATATAAATCAAGAATGGGTGTTTATTAAATTGTGTTTCGGGTCTTGCGATTTGTCAGTGGGCATAGGATTGCTCAGTAAGTGTCTTGTGTAATTTTCTTTTCTGTTCACTTTTTCTTTCTCTCTTATTCCTTAACTCTTTCCTTTCCCTCTCTTCTCCTACTCTTTCTTTGTTCTCCACTCCTAGTCTTTTTTGTTTTCACCCTCTCTCCTCCAGAAAGCACTGCGGGATAAATTTGCCTTGCTCACATGTTCGATGTTGACCACTTTGAAGGCGTCCTCCTTCTCTCTCCAATGGGAGTTCTGTGAGACCCTCTCTCACAACACCCCCTTCCGTGGTTCCGGCTATGATCCACCTCCACCTCTCTTTTCCAGCTTTCTCTCCCGCCACCACAATCAGTCTGTAGAAGGGTCCCAACCTGAAACGTACCCTGTCCATTTCATGCACAGATAGAGACAGTGGATCGGGCAGCATCTCTGCAGAAAAGGAATAGGTGATGTTTTGTATTGAGACCCTTCTTCAGACTGCTGCCTGACCTGCTGTGTACTTCCAGCACATTTGTTCAGTATAGTAGAGCCTCACACTGGATTCCTCTTCTGTAATTTGGTTTTAAATGGCATTGATGTAACTTAGTGTTGGGAGTGACGTGTACATTGTGCGAAGAGCGCATGAGACTGAGAAAATGTCGACCTCCATCATTCCTGCTGTCGAGTGGTGTCTAGACTTCTTAAATACTACGGGCTACTCTTTAATGTGCATGCCATTACAATCATAAGGAATAGGAGTAGAATTAGGCCATTTGGCCCATCAAGTCTACTCCGCCATTTAATCATGGCTGATCTATCTCTCCCTCCTAACCCTATTCTCCTGCCTTCTCCGCATAACCTCTGATATCTGTACTAATCAAGAATCAGTCTATCTCTGCCTTAAAGATATCCACTGATTGGGCCTGTACAGCTTTCTATGGCAAAGAATTCCACAAATTCACCACCCTCTGACTAAAGAAATTTCTCCTCAACAGGCCCTTCGGCCCACCGAGACCGCGCCAACCAGAGATCACCCCGTACACTAGAACTATCCTACAGACTAGAGAAATTTACGATTTTACCAAAGCCATTTAACATACAGACCTGTACGTCTTTGGAGTGTGGGAGGAAACTGGAGCACCCAGAGAAAACCCACAGGGTCACAGGGAGAGCATACAAACTCTGTACAGACAGTACCCGTGGTCAGGATGAAACCAGGGTCTCTGGTGCTGCAACTCTAACGTTGTGCCACTGTGCCTTCCAAGGGTGACCTTGAATGCTGTTTGTGTGGAGTTTGCATGGTCTCCCTATGATCGCATGAGTTTCTGCATGGGTGTTCCAGTTTTCTTCCACATCCCAAAGACGTGCTGGTTTGTGAGCAAATCGGCCTTTCTAAAATGGCCGCTGGTGTGTTGGGAGTGTATGAGAAAGTGGGATAACGGGATAACATAGAACTGGTATGAACGGATGATCAATGGTTGGCCATTGATCGAAGTGGGTCGAAGGACCTGTTTTCATGCTTATCTCCAAACTCAAATAAAATTCAATGGGACCAGCCACTTAAAGGCTGGGTACATAAGGAATGGCTGTACTCTGAACATCCCAAAGCCTTTACACCAACACAGGGCAGGTCAGGTGTGTGATATGGTGCTATCCACTTGCCTGAAAGAGTCGTGGTGGTGGCAATCCCTCGAGGTCGAGGATGATTGTCTACATTCCGTTGTAGCGATTGAATCAAGTATTCACCGCTTCCATGCCGGTTCTTGACCAGGAGCTTCCGGCCATCACGTAGCCTGCGCCCATCGCCCTTCCCCCATCGCCGAAGGTCTTGAGTGAAGTTTTGCGCTGCTCACAGAACGAGGACGCCTGTGCGTGCGTTTGTTTCACGTGTACTTAATGTTGCACTCCAAGAAGCACACGGTCCTTCACAAATCAATCAACTAATTCCGATGGCAAGGGAAACAAGACGATTGGAGCTGATAGATCTGTTGCAGCCTTCATCATCCGCCTTCACAGCCGTCGAGTTCAAGATAACGTGGTCCGCCGTTGGGGTCTTGTACGTTGGATCGTTCTTAGTCTGGACCCTCGTCCTCGACCTTACCGCCATGGGTGGCCCTACCAGAAGCTAGTGCTTCCCACGGCATCGCTCTCGGAATCATGGGGGCACGCAAGCCTCTTCACCACAACAAGGTGAACGACCCGAAGAGGGCCTGAATGAGTACAGATCCAACAACAGTCAACAACCTTGATATCATCCAGGACATAGCAACTGCCTTCGATTGGCACCCCATCCATCACTCCACTACTGTCGATACCCACCAAAGCTACCCGTGAAACACCTCCCAAACCTAGGACTTCTGGTATCTAGAAGCTATCGGGAGAAGTCGGGCAGACTTGGATCATTTTCTCTGGAGTGACAGAGGTTGACATAGACAGGGCAGACTATCAGAATCTTTTTCCCAGGGTGCAAATGTCAAGGACAAGAGGGAGCAGCTTTAAGGTGAGAGGGGCAAAGTATAAAGAAGATACCTGGCAAGTTTTTTACACTGAGGGTGGTGGGTGCCTGGAACCCGCTGCCAGGGGTGGTGGTAGACAGGGACAGGGCAATGGCATTTAAACCTTTAGATAAGCACATGGATCTGCAGGGAACGGAGGATTATGGATCATGTGCAGGTAGAGGAGATTAGTTTAACTTGGTATCATGTTTGGTACAGTCATAGTGGGCTTGTTTCTGTCAGCACAGTTCTATGTTCCTGAAGGAGGCCATTCAGCCCACTGGGTCCAGACCAGCTTCCAGGAGGGCAATTGCATCACCCCCTTTCCCCCTTATTTCGCTGCAGCTCTACAATTCATTCCCTTTCATATGTCAACCAACACCTCTTTGACTCTTTGGCCTCTCCTGGCCACTGAAGATTTCCCGCTTAGCGTCGCTGACTGACTTACCCGCACGTCTTTGGGACGTGGGAGGAAACCCGAGCAACCGAGGGAAAAGCCCAGGACAGTCACAGGGAGAACGTGCAAACTCCACGCAAGCAGCACCCGAGGTCGGGATCGAACCCGACGCGCTGGACCCTGTGCGGCAACTACCCGCTGCCCCTTCTGCCTCGTCACTGGCAGGGCATGGAGCGCTAAACTCGACCCGATAAAGGCTTGCAGTGCGAGACCCAGGCAGAGTGCAGGTAGTTGGATAATTGCCCTGTCGACCAAGCCTAGTGCTCGCACCGCTGCGACTGAAACTGAGTTAATGCTCATAATTTTAATGTCAATATTCCTGAGTCACTGAATTTTTCTGAAAGAATTATTCAAACCAGAATTATTCATGTAGCAAACTGGAGTTTGCTCTATTTTGTTCACTTTTGCCCTTTAAACAGCTCCGGTTGTCTGAGTAAATGTTGTTGCCGTACAGTAAACTGTTTGCTCTGTCATGTTTGTTCTGGTCATTCCCTGAAATAGCCGTTGCCAGTAAGACACCGTTCAGTGTTCTGTTCTCCATTTGGATCGAAAACGTAAATAAAATATCTTTGATTCGTGCACGTTAAAAAAAAACCCCTGTGATAAATGCTCACTGAAGGGAGCTTATCATCACCATGGTAACTTGTTAACATATGAAACAATTATTAAATAGAATTGTCGTCACATTTATAATGTAAAAGTCATGGCAGCTAATTTGTAGGCAGCAAGCCAGAGAGGGAAAGACTATGATAATCTGTTCATGATCATTAGTTTAGTTAGCTCACAACAAAAGGTTTTCACTGTACTTTGGTGCGAGTGACAATAAACTAACCTAACTAACTAACTAACTAACTAACTAACTAACTAACTAACTAACTAACGAGTTTATAGATACAGCGTGGAAACAGGCCCTTCGGCCCACCACATCTACTCCAACTATTGATCACCCCATACACTAGTTCCATGTTATCCTGGTTTCACATTTTACACATTAGGGGCTTGTTGACCTACAAACCTGCACGACTTTAGAGTGTGGGAGGAAAGCTGAGTACCGGGAGAAAGCTCACACGGTCACAGGGAGAACGTAGGAACTCCGTGCAGGCAGCACCTGCAGTCAAGATGGAACCCGGGTCTCCGGCGTCGTAAGGCAGCAACTCTACCATCTGCGCCACCGTGCGACCTCAAAAACCCCATTGACCAACCAGGGTTGAATATTGCCTTTGAGAGCACCGTTGGTCATGGGATGTTGAGAACACTGGAGAGGGCGGAGGAGGCTTCTGTTGCTCAGCTCAGTGTAAAAGCATGTCCCTCAAGCACCTTTGCACTGCCAGCAACCACCGGGTGATCGGGACCTGGGCTTTGCATTGAAGCATGACTTCAATGGTGGGTGGTGGGCGTATGGAACGAGGTAGTTGCAGCCCGTACTTTCACACCATTTAAGAACCATTTTGAGAGGTGCATGGACAGGACAGGACAGGTTTGGAGGGAGATGGGCAGGTGGAACGAGTGTAAATGGGACATGTTGGCCGGTGTGGGCAACGCTGTTTCCACGCTGTGTGACTCTATCACTCTTAAGACCAAGCTCCCTGTGACCCACACAAACCTCACCTCGGTGAGGGCGGGGGGGGGGGGGGGGGGGGGGGGGGGAGAAACAAAAAGGCTTTATTTTCCATCCGGAGAACTGTTGTTGTCAGCTGAAGCTGGGTGAGGTGAGCCAGCTCACTTTATGGATTCAATATTCCGCCAGCACCTCGAGGGTGACTTGTACTCAGAGAACAGCCGTGAGGTTGAGTCTGACAGTGAAGGTCACTGGTGGGGAGAATCATGCTGACAGCTTTCAAAGCCTCGATGGGCACATGCTTGTTCCTAGCTTTAACGTTCAAAAGATATATCTGCAGGTTTCAATTATTAAAGTGAAAAGCACAACTGCGGAGTTTCACTGTATCCATTACAATAAATATTTTCCCCCTCTAAAACTCACATGCCACCGTGCTGAGAGACTATATTCTGCACTCTGCGGGCAGAAACGATAGTCTGCACTTTCTCTCCACTCTGCCTGTGTAGGAAGGAACTGCTGATGCTAGTCTAAATCGCAAATAGACACAAAACGCTGGAGTAACTCAGCGGGTCAGGCAGTGTCTCTGGAGAAAAGGAATAGCTGACTTTTTGGGGGGGGTCGAGCATTCTTCAGACTGAAGAAGTTCTCCCTGTTGTACTTGTGTTTGGCCTGATTATGTTCACGTGCACTATTATCTGATTTGATTGGAAGGCACGCAAGCAAAAGCTTTTCACTGTACCTCGGCAATAATAATAAATCTAAAACAAAACCTAGCTGCTCTTTATACTACACTAGACCAAGTGGACCCGTTGGGCCCAAACCTCTCCTGCATTGGTGCAGCACCCTCTCCTCCCCCTCTCCCCCCCACTTCCCCTCCCCTCACTTCCCCTCCCCCCCACTTCCTCTCCCCCCCACTTCCCCTCCCCTCACTTCCCCTCCCCCCCACTTCCCCACCCTCCCCTCTCCCCCCCACTTCCCCTCCCCCCACTTCCCCTCCCTCCCTCCCTTTCCCTCCCCCCACTTCCCCTCCCCCCCCATTCCATCCCCCTCAACCCCCCCTTATCCTCCCTCCTCCCCCTCCCTCCCTCCCCTCCACCCCCTCTCCCCTCCCTCCCTGGAATATAGATTTAAACTTTAACATGTGAATAACTTTAAAAATATAACATCGATTTGAATTAAACTTCTTCCATTAGCAACAAAGGGACGACGATGAGTAAGGTGGGCCTAAAATTGTCGCGCTACCGTGTCCGTTTTGGCTGCAGTTCAGGAACAAACAAACAAACAAACGAGAGTTTTAGTATATAGATAGATACCGTGTTGCCTGTTGGAAAGGAGAGTTGAAGAGCAGAACAATTGTCAGCATTGTGGTGAGGTGACTGGGTTAGCACCCTGCGATCTGATCTGCTGATTTGTAGGCGCAAGTTCAAGTCTCGCCAAGGCCACTGGGAGATTCAAATTCAATTACTTGAACATAATTGAAACATGATGACCGCAAAGCTACTCGATTATTTAAAAGATCTCAATGCGACCACTGTACCTGGTCCACCAAGTGGGCGAGACCAGACAGTGTTGACTGAGTCTGAAATGGTGCAGCAAGTCAAGGGAAATCAAGAGTGTCATATTGGCAGAGGTACCGCCAATGGAACGCTGATATTCTCACTTGCTGCAGCAGCTTTTACAGTATCATTAACACAATAACACATCAAATTAAACAGTGTAGGAAAATAACTGCAGATGCTGGTACAAATCGAAGGTATCACAAAATGCTGGAGTAACTCAGTGGGCCAGGCAGCATCTCAGGAGAGAAGGAATGGGTGACGTTTCAGGAGACATTCCTTCTCTCCTGAGATGCTGCCTGACCCGCTGAGTTACTCCAGCATTTTGTGATACACATCAAATAAATATCAATCAATAATATAATAAATTAATAATCCGTAATAATAGATTATTGCAGTAGTGCAAAAACTCAATTATATAATGTAATCACAACAAACTCCACAGTTGATCCTTGCTGGGGTAGGGTTGTGCAGCGTGGTTTCAGAGCCTAATAGTTACTGGGAAGAAACTGTTCTTGAACCTGGTGGAAACAGTTTTCAGGCTCCTATACTCTCTTCCCAATGGAGTTTGGAGAGGGTGGTCTGGGTCTTTAGTGATATTAGCCACCTATTTGAGGCAGCGCTTCATGTAGATCCCTCTGATGTTGAGGGAGGTTGGTACCCGTGATGGACCGGGCAGTGTACACCACCTTTTGAAGATTCCTTCATTCCTGGCCGTTTGAGTTACCAAAACCAGGCCGCGATTTGAACTGTAATACACCCTCTACCAAGCACCTGCAGGAGTTTGAAGGAGTTTCTGGCGGCGTACCAAATCTCCCCGAAAGAAATAGAGATGTTGATGAGCTTTCGTTGTGATTGCATTAAGATATGGGTAATAAATCCTGGCCCTGTCAGTGCTCATTTCATGGTATAATATTCTATTGATTTATTGCCTCGTGCCAAGACACAGTGAACAGCTTTTGTTTGCGTGCTATCCAATTAAATCAGATCATACTACACACAAGTACAATCACGCCACATACAAGCACTACAGGTAGTGCAAAGAGAAAATTACCAGAGTGTTGGAGATAGTGTTACAGCATTTTAATGTTACAGTTTCAGAGAAAAATTCCAATGTCCGCAATGAGGTAGGTTCATAAGTTCATCAGTAAAAGGAGCAGACTTAGGCTATTCGGCCCTTCAACTCCGCCATTCAATCATGGCTGATCTATCGTTCCCTCTCAACCCCATTCTCCTGCCTTCTCCCCATGATCCCTGACACCTGTACTAATCGAAGGTATCACAAAATGCTGCAGTAACTCAGCAGGTCAGGCAGCATCTAGGAGAGAAGGAATGGGTGACGTTTCGGGTCGAGACCCTTCTTCAGACTCTTTAGACCCCGTACTAATCAAGGTTGAAAGATTGTGACACTGGCTTATGGGAGGCCAGTTCAGGAGTCTGATAACAGAGGGAAAGATGCAGTTTCTAAGTCTGGTGGTACAAATAAATATATATATAAATATAAAATATATATCATAATATATAATATCTGAATGGACTGTTGCTAAATTCTGCCTGGGTTACATTGTTGGTGACTCCTGTGAGAATTCCTGATAATGTTCTCATCTTTCTCTGTTTTCTCTTTTTCAGATAAGCCTACCGCGAGCTTCACTCTGTCCCCCCCAATATCACAGGATGGTAAGTCAACCTTTCCCGAAATTTGCAAGGAGCGATTTTGTAAAGTGGAGGTTAATCAAGTATTACACGCGTCTTTCCTCTGGACACTTCGCTTGAAGTATTGTAACCGGAGCCACTAATTATGCAAAGATGGAACCGATTTTACAGGATGCGATTGTCAAAGCTTTGTTTAAAGTCTTGGATCCCGCTGCAGTCGACACTTTTAATCTGATTTACTGGGTCTCATTAGCATGTTGGCCGAGTTATCATGACTTAAAGAAAGGCTTTGACATCTTCTGAAGATGCTGGCTACCTTCACGAAGTAGCGATCTACCGAACGATCTCCCTGCTTCACATTTGATTCAGGGCAGTGTTGAATGATGCCTTTTGACTCAGTTTTCCCCTGGACAGGTACATGGATAGGAACGTTGTGGAGGGATATGGGCCAAAGACAGGCACATTTATAGATCCTATAGATGTGTATGAACCCGTGAGTGGAATAGATCGGGTAGATTCCCAGAGTCTCTTGCCCAGAGTAGGTGAATCGAGGACCAGAGGACGTAGGTTTAAGGTGAAGGGGAAAAGATTTAATGGGAAACATGAGGGGTAACTTTTTCCACACAAAGGGTGGTGGGTGTATGGAACAAGCTGCCAGAGGAGGTAGTTGAGGCAGGGCCAGGTGCAGTCTCTGTACAACTGCAGTAGGACCTCCTTGCTCATAAACTCAAATCCTCTCGCAATGAAGGCTAATATGCCATTGGCTTCACTGCCTGCCTGACCTGCATGCTTACTTTCAGTGACTGATGTACAAGGTCTCGTTGCACCTCCCCTTCTCCTAATCTGACACCATTCAGATAATAATCTGCCTTCCTTTTCTTGCCACCAAAGTGGATAAACTCACATTTATCCACATTATACTGCATCTGCAATTCTTCTGCCCACTCACCCAAATGATCCATCTCACCCTGCAGCCTCATAACATCCTCCTCGCAGCTCACACTACCACCCAGCTTTGTGTCATCCGCAAACTTAGAGATGTTACATTTAATTCCCTCGTCTAAATCATTAATATATATTGTAAATAGCTGGGGTCTCAGCACCGAGCCTTGCGGCACCCCACTAGTCACCGCCTGCCATTCTGAAAAGGACCCGTTAATTCCTACTCTTTGCTTCCTGTCTGCCAACCAGTTCTCTATCCATGTCAGTACCCTACTCCCAATACCACGTGCTCTAATTTTGCACACTAATCTCTTGTGTGCGACCCTGTCAAATGCTTTTTGAAAGTCCAGATACACCACATCCATTGGCTCTCCCTTATCCATTCTACTTGTTACATCCTCAAAAAATTCCAAAAGATTAGTCAAGCATGATTTCCCCGTCATAAATCCGTACTGACTTTGACCGATCCCGTCACTGCTTTCCAAATGCGCTGCTATAACATCTTTAATAATCAACTCCAACATCTTCCACACTACCAACATAAGGCTAATTGAATGAATGAATGAATGAATGAATGAATGAGTTTATTGGCCAAGTATGTGCATATACAAGGAATGTGCCTTGGTGCTCCGCTCACAAATGACAACACAAACATGCAGTTAACAATTAAGAATAAAGCATAACACATCAAAACAATAAGGATACACCATTACGGTCTGAACATGTGGGTGAAAATAAAATAAAACTGACTGTAAGGGACCTACATTTGTCTTCACTAAACTTTTCCTTTTTACACACTTAGAGAAACTTTTACAGTTTTTATATTGCCCGCAAGCTTTCTTTCATGCTCTTTTCCCCCCCACTCTTAATTAACCCCTTTGTCCTCCTCTGTTGAGTTCTAAGTTTCTCCCAGTCCTCTGGTTTGCTGCTTCTTCTGGTGGCCAATCTTCCTTGGCTTTAACACTCTCCTTGACTTCCCTCGTCAGCCACGGTTGAGCCGCCTTCCCAGTTTTATTTTTTCTCCAGACAGGGATGAACAATTTCTGCCGTTCATCCATGAGGTCTTTAAATCTTCGCCATTGCATCTCCACTGTAAACCCTTTAAGTATAATTTGCCCGTCTATCCTAGCCAATTCACGTCTCATACCTTCAAAGTCTCCCTTATTCAAGTTCAGGACCCTAGTCTCTGAATTAACCGTGTCACTCTCCATCCTTATGCATAATTCCACCATGTTATGGACGCTGTTGCCCAAGGAGCCTTGCACAACAAGAACGCTAACTAATCCTTCCTCTTTATACAATACCCAGTCTAGGATGGCCTGCCCTCTAGTCAGTTCCTCGACATATTGGTTTAAAACCCCATCCCGTATACATTCCAGGAAATCCTCCCCCTCAGCACTGTTATCAATTTGGTTGGACCAATCTATATGTAGATTAGAGTCACCCATCATAACTGCTGTACCTTTGCTACATGCATCCCTAATTTCCTGCTTGATGCTATCCCCAACCTCCCTACTGCTGCTTGGTGGTCTGTATACCACTCCAACAAGCGTTTTCTGCCCTTGGCTATTTCGCAGTTCTACCCATACTGATTCTGCAGCATCCAAGCTAATGTCTCTCCTTGCTATTGCATTAATCTCCTCTTTAACCAGCAATGCCACCCCACCTCCTCTTCCTTTCCGTCTATCCTTCCTGAATATCGAATACCCCTGCATGTTTAGCTCCCAGCCTTGGTCACCCTGGAGCCATGTCTCCGTAATTCCAACAGTATCACATCCCTTAACTACTAACTGCGCATTCAATTCATCCATCTTATTTCGAATGCTCCTCGCATTAAGGCACAAAGCTTTCAGGTTAGTTTTTCTTATCTCGCTTCTACCTTTTGCTTCTGTCCTCTTACGGCCCTCTGTCTCCTTGCATTGGGTCCCAGCCCCCTGCCCTGTTAGGTTAAACATAGCCTTTCCTGCACTCTCTTTCCCGTTAGCTGCACGGATACACGTCCACGTTGTTGACTCCACCCCCCCCCCCCACACTTTTTAGTTTAAACCCACCCGTGTCGCACTAGAACCCACCCGTGTAGCACTAGAACCCACCCGTGTAGCACTAGTACCCACCCGTGTAGCACTTGTACCCACCCGTGTAGCACTGGTACCCGTCCGTGTAGCACTAGTACCCACCCATGTAGCACTAGAACCCACCCGTGTAGCACTAGAACCCACCCGTGTAGCACTAGTACCCACCCGTGTAGCACTAGTACCCACCCGTGTAGCACTGGTACCCATCTGTGTAGCACTAGTACCCACCCGTGTAGCACTAGAACCCACCCGTGTAGCACTGGTACCCGTCCGTGTAGCACTAGTACCCACCTGTGTAGCACTAGTACCCACCCGTGTAGCACTAGTACCCACCCGTGTAGCACTAGAACCCACCCGTGTAGCACTAGTACCCACCCGTGTAGCACTGGTACCCGTCCGTGTAGCACTAGTACCCACCCGTGTAGCACTAGAACCCACCCGTGTAGCACTGGTACCCGTCCGTGTAGCACTAGTACCCACCCGTGTAGCACTAGTACCCACCCGTGTAGCACTAGTACCCACCCGTGTAGCACTAGAACCCACCCGTGTAGCACTAGTACCCACCCGTGTAGCACTAGTACCCACCTGTGTAGCACTAGTACCCACCCGTGTAGCACTATCACTATCACTCGATGACTCGCTGTTGGCAAACAGTTGGATGATGACACAGTAAATAAATAACTCGATGACTCGAGGACTCTATGCTCTATCACTATCTCACTCTATCACTCTGTGACTCTGTGCACGCCTCACAATCTGTGGCAGGATCCATGTGAATGTTGTTAATAGATGTGCCCGCCCGTGGAATTTTGGAAAGTAATTACATCTGTAATTAAATAACTGCATGTGTTCTAACTGTGCTATTTAAAAAGTTGTAGCTGTATTTTGGATCGTTTATCTATTTCACGGCATCCCTCCAAAACTGGAAGAGAATGAAATTGATGCATTTGAGGTCCTGCTGCTTCATTAGCAATGCGCACGTGTTGCCTGAGCCCATTGGTGTTATGTAAGAAAGCGGGAGGAGAGCTATGCATTGAGTACAGGAATCAGGAAATCATGTCGCAGATTTGCAAGACTTTAATTTGGCTGCATTTGGAGTATTGTGTGCGTGTCTGGTCATCCCATTATAGGAAGGACGTGGAGGTTTTGGAGATTTACCAGATTGCTCGCTGGATTAGAGAGAATTAACTCTCAAGAATGGTTGGACAAATACAGATTATTTTCCCTGGAACATCAGAGGGACATCATGATGAAACTGATTCATGTCATTGTTGAGACCACGCTTGGACCACTGTGCACAGCTCCGGTCGGCCAGTTGTAACAGGGATGTCATTAAGTTGGAAAGGATGCAAAAGGGATTCACCAGGATGTCACCTAGGTTTATCAAGCCTTAGGTTATAGGGAGCGGTTGAATAAGGTGGGACCTTTTATTCATTGGAGCGTAGGAATGCTGAGGGGTGACCTTGTCGGGGTGCACAAGATCACGAGGGGGCGGTTAAAGTGTGCGCTCACAGTCCTTTTCCCACAGTGGAGGTTTCTATAACTAGCGGGCAAAAGCTAATAGCGAGAGGGGAGAGATTTACGAGTGACCTTTGGGGTCAACTTTTTCAGAGGTTACTCCGTTCCTGGAATGAGCTGCCAATGGAAGCTCTAGAAACAGATGCAATTATGACATTTAAAAGATTTGTACAGATCTTTGTGTACGGATATACAAATATACTTTGTATATGTACATACATCCTTTTGTACATGGATAGAAAGGGTTTAGGGGGATATGGGCATAATGCAAGCAAATGGGACTCGCCCAGTTTGTCAACTTGGTTGGCATTGACAAGGTGGGCCGAAGGGCCTGTTTCCATGCTGTATAAAAGGTTTTAAATAGATATCAACAATAATTTGCATTTATTTACTGTTCTTAGCATAGTATATTTCCCTATAATTTATGAACTTATGAAATCAGACCATACATGAATACAATCAAGCCAAATACAAGTTCAACGGTTGGTGCAAAGAGAAAACTACTAGAATATAGAGTTGCAGCATTGCAGTGTTGCAGTTACAGAGATAGTGCAGATTTATTTTAAAAGTGCAAGGTCTGCAATGAAGAAGGTTGGAAGATCGGGACTTCCCCCGAGATGATGGGAGGACCGTTCAGTAATCTGATAAAAGACAATAGACAATAGACAATAGGTGCAGGAGGAGGCCATTCGGCCCTTCGAGCCAGCACCGCCATTCAATGTGATCATGGCTGATCATTCTCAATCAGTACCCCGTTCCTGCCTTCTCCCCATACCCCCTGACTCCGCTATCCTTAAGAGCTCTATCTAGCTCTCTCTTGAATGCATTCAGAGAATTGGCCTCCACTGCCTTCTGAGCCAAGCTGGGAAGAAGCTTTTCATGAATCCCCTTCTCCCCTGTTATATTTTTGACATTCCTACCAACACCAAGTCTGGAAAGGAGTATATCCGCATGTCAAATGTTAAGGAACTTGTTTCATTCCACTGAAAATTGGTTTTATTGAAAGGGGTAAAGTACTGTTCTGTCAGCCTCTGTTTTGCGTTTAGCCTGCATGCTTGCGATTGAGGTATATGGTCGATTGTGGTCCTCACACATGTTAAAGAAAATGTGGATGTGTGGCTTAATTGGCTGCTGTAAATTGCCTGTTGTGAGTAAGGAGTAGATGTGAAAGTGGGATAACGTAGAACTAGGGGTGGCATGGTGGCACAGTGGTAGAGTTGCTGGCTTCCAACACTAGAGATCCGGGTTCGATCCCGACTACGGTTATTGTCTGTATGGAGTTTGTGCATTCTTCTTGTGATCATGTGGGTTTTCCTCTGAGTGCTCCGGTTTTTTCCCACACTTCCCACAGGATTGTAGGTTAATTGGTTTTGGTAAATTGTAAATTGTCCCTTGTGTGTAGGATAGTGCTAGTATGGGGTGATTGCTGGTCAGCGCGATGTGGGTGGGCTGAAGGGCCTGTTTCCATGCCGTATCTCTAAACTCTAAACTGGTGTGAACAATGGATCGATAGTCGGCGTGGACTCGGCAGAGTTTCAATGCTGTATCTTGCATTCATTCAGTGAGTCAAGTCCAACGTCACATGTTGAAAGTCTGAGCAATCTAATGGCGTGTCCCGACCCGAAACGTCGTCTGGCCATTCCCTCCACAGATGCTGTTGATCCACCGGCTTCCTCGGCACTTTTTTTTTTGCTCACGATTCCAGCACCTGCAGTCTCTTGTGTCTTTACCTGTCTATTTCTGATCAAACTTCTGACGCCTACTTTCGAGCAGTCTGAAGTGCTGCATCGTGACTTTGAGCAGGGCACAACTGTCCCGCTGTTCCACTGACATGTCATTAGGCAGATTAAAATGTTCGTTTTACCCTTCTGAGCAGTTATTACCAGTGTTGGCTTCAGACCAGTTCAAGCTACCCGTCTCTCCTTTTTTCCCCACTGTTTTCTATCATTTGACTGAAATGTGGCCCTTTTCTCTCCTTCACACTCTAACCTGTGATTATTGAGAGATTTAAATAAATTAGTCTGCCACTATGTAAAATGCAGCTGCAACACTGCCTGATCATTGTTTCTGCCTTGTAAGAGTACAACACCAAATTTAATAATTAATACTGCTGTAGTTAATTGGATGCCAGGAAGCTTTGATGGGGGATATATATTTTTTAAATCCATCGCCTGCACTAGAGCATGTATTTTGCTCAGTTGAAATTGAAAGCTCATCCAATTTAAAGTAATGCAAATGCAATAACAAATACAGGACTAACCAGGATTAAATTGAATGGAAGCTGTCGGAGATGCATTTATGTGGTTGCTTTTCTCCACAAAGGAAGTGTTGGCAAGTGCACTCGGAAGACGAGGGTTTGGAGGGATATGATCCAAACACAGGCAGGTGGGACGGGTGTCGATGGGGCATGTTGGTCGGCATGGGCAAGTTGGGCCGAAGGGCCTGTTTCCCAAGTGTTTCACTCTTAAGACTAAAAGGCGTTTCTTTATTAGTGTGATTTTTGTTGCATTGGGAGGTAGATTTCCCAAATTCATTGCAGGTTTCCTTTACCCTCAAAACTTTCCCTTCATGAGGAGGCACAGTGATAGAGCTACTGCCTTACAGCGTCAGAGACCCAGGTTAGATCCTGACTACGGGTGTTTGTCTGTACGGAGCTCGTACATTCTCCCCGTGACTTGCGTGGGTTTTCTCCGAGATCTTCCGTCTCCCCCCATACGCCAAAGATGCACAGGTTTGTAGGTTAATTGGCTTGGTATGAATGTAAATTGTCCCTAGTGTGTGTAGGATAGTGTTAGTGTGCCGGGATCGCTGGTCGGTGTGGACTCGGTGGGCCGAAGGACCTGTTTCCACTAAGGACTGTATATCTAAACTAAACTAAAATGAGGTATCTGTCCATTTCTTCGTTTGAAAACTGAACTCTTCAAATGGTCCCTGTTTTCTCTTTAATTTTACTCCCAAGAGTCCACATCCTCAGTGTTTTGTTTAAATTCCTGCATCTTCCCGCAAAGTTCCCTTGTTTCCATTTTGCCGATTGTGCAGACAGAAAGCCCACGGAGTCCGCACTGACCAGCGATCCCCAGATCCCACACACGAGGGACAATTTACAAATTTGCTTTTAACCAAAGCTAATTAATCGACAAACCTGTGCGTCTTTGGAGTATGGGATGAACCCATGCGGTCACGGGGAGAGAATACAAACTCCGTGTAGACAGCACCATTAGTCTGGATCGAACCCGGGCCTCTGGCACTGTAAGGCAGCAACTCTACTGCTGCTCCATTGGCAACTACTGCTTTGCCAATAAATTTGATTGGATTCATTTCCGGCACTAACCAATGGTGCCTTGATTACCCTCTTATCCAGAAGTCCAAGAATCAGTGACTACACCTGGTGTTTTGTTTTCTTTGGGGCACAAAGGTGTTATCCTCTTTCGACACTAAATAATTCATTTTACTCTTCATTTGTGGACCATGGGCCTCTCTAATGAGGCTAGCATTTCACACCTTAGTTGCCCTCAAGAAGCAATTAGTGAGCTGCTGAATCCCAATATCCAATGGAGTGTTCTGTATTTATGAAATATGACGGATAAAACTATCGAGTCATCCAGCTACAATACTGGCCCCTTGCCCCACTGAACCCAAGCTGACCATCAAACTGCCATTAACACAAATCCCTTTTTATTCCACTTGTATTTCCACCAGCTCCTTCCACATCTTACCACTCAGCTGCATAGTTTTGGGCAATGTATTGTTGGTAATTGTTGGGGGGGGGGGTTGTAAATATGTAAATTTGTGACTTTGTAAGCGCCCTTTATGGGCGACTATTTGCATACCTTGGGTATGCAGGCAAATAATTTCACCGTGACTCGTCACATGTGACAATGAAGTATCCAATTCAATTCAATTCAACTACCAACCCCCATACCTTTGGGGTGTGGGATGAAGCTGGAGCACTCAGGGGAAACCCATGCAATGCAAACTCCATACGGACAGCACTCAAGGTCAGGGTCGAGCCCTTGGTCGGTGGAAATGAGAGAGAGCAGCTCTCCTCGCGGTGCTACAGTGCCACCCAAACGCTTTTAGTTTCTCCTTTGCAAATGCCAACAAACCCAATGGATGCCAATCTTGATCAAGTGCCAGCAGTCATTATTGTGACTGAATAGAGCCTTGGCGAGATTGCAGCTGAAACGTTGTGTAAAAGTTTGACCTGCAATGTCTGTGCTGAACACAATGCCAAGACCGTCCCATCTACCTGCATGGAACACATATCCCTCCATTCCCTCTATTTCCCACCTTTGGCGTTCCGGAGAAAACAATCCATGTCTGTGTCACCTCTACTTTTAGCCAATACATCCTAATCCCGGCATAATTCTGGTAAATCTCCCCTGCACCTTTTCCAAAGCCTCCACATTCTTGCTGTAATGGGGCGACCAAAACTGCACACAATCCTCTAAATGCAGCCTAACCAACGTCCTCCAAAGCTGGACAAACTGGATTGTTTTCTCCACAGCATCAGAGGTTGAGAGGAGACCCGATAGAAGCATATACAATTGTGAGAGACAAAGATAGGTGGACTGTCGGAACGTTTTTTCCCAAGACTGGAAATGTCAAAGACTGGAGGGCATAGCTTTAAGGTCAGAGGGGCAATGGTTAAAGGAGATGTGTGGCACAAGTTTTCTACACAGAGAATAGTGGGTACCCGGAGTGCTTTGCCAGGGGTGGTGGTGGAAGCAGATACTTTTTATATATATATTTATAGTATTAAGATCATAAGTGATAGGAGCTGAATTAGGCCATTTGGCCCATCAAGTCTACTCCGCCATTCAATCATGGTATTTAAGACTTTTGGTTGGCCTCATGGATATGCAGGGAATGAAGGGATATGGATCAAGTGCAGATTAGTTTATCTTGGAATCATGTTCAGCATGGACATTTTGTGCCAAAGGCCCTATTCCTGAGCTGTGCTGCACTATGTTCAAATATGTTTTTACGGTAGAGTGGAACACAGGAGGCTGTAGATGCTGGAATATAGATACATAGAAAATATGTGCAGGAGAAGACCATTCGGCCCTTCGAGCCAGCACCAGCGTTCAATATGATCATGGCTGAACATCCACAATCAGTACCCCGTTCCTGCTTTCTCCCCATATCCCTTGATTCCATCTGCTCCAAGGGCAATATCCAACTCTCTCTTGAAAATGTCCAGTGAATTGGCCTTGACTGCCTTCTGTGGCAGAGAATTCCACAGATTCACAACTCTCTGGGTGAAAAGGTTTTTTCTCATCTCAGTCCTAAATGGCCTACCCCTTATTCTTAAACTGTGAGCCCCCTGGTTCTGGACTCCCCCAACATCAGGAACATTTCTCCTGCATCTAGCCTGTACAATCCCTTTAGAATTTTGTATGCTTCTCTCAGATCCCCTCTTGTCCGTCTAATATGGCACTGATCCCGATGTAGGTTATGATCCCAAACGTCAACCACCCCTCTGCCTCTGTAAATGCAGCTTGACCCCTTCAGTTCCTCCAGCAGTTTTTGTTTTTTTTTGCCAGTAGATGAAGGCATCGCAGATTATAATGGCACTATATAAATGCAAATGGGATACTCTCCATATTTCAAGTTCTAACAATGAATCATAAATAGGCTACTCTATATAATCTGTTATGAGAAAATAAATATTTTGACAGGATGAGAGATGATAACATCCCTGGACTGATTGGTTTATTTTGTGTCTTTGCACAGAATGTTCTAAATAATATTGTGGAAACATAAAACCTATCCGTGGAAAACTTTATTACTATAATCCTAAAATCTTAAATCGCTAACCGAAATAAAATAAATAAGTTAGACAAACAGAAAAGACATTGAGTCCTTTCTGCAGTTGTCTACATAGGTCTCAATGTCCCATATTTAGTGCCTTTTGACAGGTTGGCCTGCACAGTGACATGCCTGTACGCAGTGCAGTCCCAAAAGCTGCAAGTGAGGTAGAGGAGGTTAGGTCAACTTGACATCTTGTTCCACACAGATAGACATTGTGGCCGAAGAGCCTGTTCCAGTGCTGTACTGTTCTATTATAATGCCACAATCTAAACTCAATCAGGTGTACGTTCTGACAAAATCCTTGTGGTTTGACACAAAAAATGCTGGAGTAACTCAGCGGGACAGACTGACGAAGGGTCTCGACCCAAAACGTCACCCAGTCCTTCTCTCCAGAGATGGTGCCTGACCCACTGAGTTACTCCAGCATTTTGTGTCTACCATCGATTTAAACCAGCACCTGCAGTTCTTTTCTACACAAAATCCTTGGCATTGATGCACAGAGGGACCTTGGCCCAAGTCCTTAACTCCCTGAAAGTGGCAACACCAGCAGACAGAGTGGTAAAGAAGGCATATTGCACACTTTCCTTGATTGTTCAGGGCACTGTGTATAAGGGTTAATTGAATATAGCATTAAATATTCTATTATTTAATAAGATCATGGCTTACCTTGAACTCCAGCAGTACTTTACCCAGTAACCTCACATCCTTTGATTTATTTAAGACCTTTAAGGGGCGGCACAGTGGTGCAGAGTTAGAGCTGCTGCCTTACAGTACAAGAGACCCGAGCATGATCCTGAGTACGGGTGCTGTCTGTACGGAGTTTGTACGTTCTCCCTGTGACCACGTGGGTTTTCCAGTTTCCTCCCACATCCAAAGATGCACAGGTTTGTAGGTTAATTGGCTTTGGTAAATTGTCTGTGGTGTGTAGGATACTGCAGGTGTACAGGGATCACTGATCGGTACAGACTCGGTAGGCCGAAGGACCTGTTTCCGTGTTGCATCTCTCAACCAAAATAAACAAAACTAAACTGAATCAAAAGCCAAAAAAATACGCCTTCACTTGCACACATGGTGACTGAGCCACCACAGTCCTTTAGTGAGTTCATCACCTGTGAGTGAAGAATTTCTGTCCCATCCCAGTCCTAAGTGGCCAACTCTGAGACCGTGAGCCCTGGTTCTAGGCAACTCAACAACGGGAGACATTGACTCCACATTTACCCTGTCAAGCCCTGTAGGTATTCTGCACGTGAAAGCACTTCTCATTATCCCAACACTGGCGGTAGAGTTGCAGCCTCACAGCGCCAGAGACCCCGGGTTCGATCCTGACCTCGGGAGCTCTCCATGTGGAGTTTGCTCGTTCTCGCTGTGACCGCGTGGGTTTCCACCAGGTGCCCCGGTTTCCTCCCACATCCCAAAGACCTGAGGGTTTGCAGGTTAAATTGGTCCTCTGTAAATTGCCCATTGTGCACTGGGAGTGGATGAGAAAGTGGGATAACTAGTGTGAACGGGTGACTCATGGTTGGCGTGGACTGAAGGGCACTTATCTCCAAACTCTAAACTAATTTTCCACTCCAGGAATCAAAGTGGTGAACCTTTGTTGCATTTTTCTCAACAGTCTGTACATTCTTGATTAAGGGGGACCAGACCTCATCTACGGTCTCACCAAGACTCTTTATAATTTTTAATAAATGATAGGCCTGAAATGGCGGCCACTCCAATGTTCGCGCACACTCCCCAATTACACACTATGCCTGCTCGTCAGCTCTCAGTGAATCATGTATAAGAACACATAGGCCCTTCTGAACTCCAATCTTTCACCATTTCACCATACATATGGGCGGATAAGTAGTGCAGAAAAACAAACGGAACAGATTGCAGAATATAGTGTATTCACAAAATGCTGTAGTAACTCAGCAGGTCAGGCAGCATCTAGGGAGAGAAGGAATGGGTGACTCTTCTTCAGACTGAATATAGTGTTCCAGCTACAGAGAAACTGCAGATAAAAAAATGTACAAGGGGTACAACAAGGTAGATTGGAAGTATGGGAATAAAACCTTAGCTTACGACAAAGTTAGACACAAAATGTTGGAATAACATGGCAGGACAGGCAGCATCTCTGGAGAGAAGGAATGGGTAACTTTTCGGGTCGCCTGTCCCACCATGCTATTCCAGCATTTTGTGTCTATCCTCGGTGTGAACCAGCATCTGCAGTTCTTTCCTACACTTAGCGTATGGCAGATCTGTTCAAGGGCCTGATCACAGTGGGGAGGAAGCCGTTCTTGAATCTGGTGGCACGTCCTGGCAAGCCTTTGTATCTTCTGCTTGGCGAGAGAGGAGAAAAGTGAGAATAACAGGTCCTTGAGTGCATTTGCTACTTTCTGAGGCAGTGTAGTTTAGAGTGAGTCGATGGTGGGAGCTGGGGGGACTGGTTTGTTTGATGGACAGGGCCTCATCCACAGCTTTCCGTAATTTATCGTGGTCTTGGGCAGGGCAGTTGACATACGAAGTTGTGGTGCATCCAGAGAGGCTGCTTTCTATGACACATCTGGTCAAATTGGTAAACGTCATGGGAGACATGCCGAATTTCTTTAATCTTCTGAGGAAGGTAGATGCTTTCTTGGTTGTAGCCTCAATGTGCTTGGACCAGGACAAATTGCTGGTGCTGTTTATGCTGAAACTCTCGCCCTTTAAGGTGCTGATGGTCTGGGTGATCTTTTTTGTGACACCCCGCTGTTATACTAATGCCCATGCCAACCAAGATGCCCCATCTACAATTATCCCACCTCCCCGCGTTTGGCCCATATCCTTTTCTTATCCATGGACCTGTCCAAATGTCCTCTAAATGTTGCCACAGTACCTGCGTCAACTACCTTCTCAGGCAGCTCGTTCCGTTTACCTACCACCCTCTTTGTGAAAAGGTTGCCCCTCAGGTGCCTATCAAGTCTTTCCACTCATACCTATGGGGCTTGATTCCCCTACTCTGGGTAAAGCATTCTGTGCATCTACCTTCTCTACTCCCCTCGTGATCTTATGCACCTCTATAAGATCACCCTTCAAAGTGGAATTAATAGCCAGCATTGCTCATTGGGTTGAATGGCTTAATTATACCAAGTGAAAATCCAATAATTGAGTTTTGTGCAATTGGGATCTACAACATCATCATGATTTATTCTAGCCCAGACCATCGCCTGTGATCCATCAAAAAGCAAAATAAAAAAATACTGCAGATGCTGGACATGTTGGAAAGTTTAAAATCTGTTGTTGCTTCTTTGAACATTAGTCAGTATGAAGAAGGGGCCCGACCCGAAGCATCGCCAATCCTTTTTCTCCAGAAATGCTGCCTGACCCGCTGAGTTATTCCAGCACTTTGTGTCTTTATCTTTCTCCACATTAATCTTCAAGTTGCGCGGGTTTTCTGAACTCTCCTTTGAAAAGAGCTACTTTAGTTTTTTTGAAACTTTTCATGGAGATTTTCATGTAAACTTTCTTAGCACTGAGGAAAGTGAAAATTTCAGTCAAATCCATGGGTTTTGTGTCAGATCTTCCAAACTACCTCTTTGCTGCATTTTTTTTTTTAAATCTGCACTTTCTCTGCAGTGGTAACAATATAACACTATATTTGTCTCTTTGCGCTACCTGCTGTACTTGTGTGTGGCTTGATTTTAGAGTTACAGCATGGAAACAGGCCCTTCGGCCTACCTACTTACTCCGCGCCGACCATCGATCACCTGTGCACAGGTGCTATGTTATCCAACTTTTGCATCCTACACACTAGGGGCAATTTACAGAAACCAATCAACGTACAAGCATGCATGTCTTTAGAATATGGGAGGAAACCCACGCGGTCACAGGGAGAACGTACAAACACTGTACAGACAGAACCCCTAGTGTGGATCAAACCCATGTTCCAGCATTGTAAGGCAGCAACTCTACCGCTGTGCCACTGAGCCTTCCTTAAACTTGTGTATGGTATGATTTGACTGGGTCGGACACAAGATTTTTCACTGTATCTCAGCACATGTGATAATAATAATTATTATTATTATTAATATTATGTGCTAATAATAAACCACTGGGTCCATGCCGACCATCCATAACCCAGTTCTTGTACCAGTTCTATGTTATCCCACTTTCACATCCACTCACAGAGGGCCAATTAACCTACAAACCCGCACGTCTTTGGGATGTGGGCAGAAACCGGAGCGCCCAGGGGAAACCCACCTGGTCACAGGGAGAATGTGCAAACTCCACACAGACAGCACGCATGGTCAGGATTGAACCCGTGTTTCGGCGCTGTTCCAATACTAGATTTAGGATAGACTGGACAAAGTCAGCAGATCTCTTTCTCAGTTGGGTATTTATAACAATCTGGTTGATTTATGGCTATAATTATTGAGACTAGCCATTTTGGAACAAATTCATGTTTTGTTTAATGACTTTAATTTAAATTCCTCAGATGTCATGATGGGATTTGAACTTGAATCTCTGAATCAATGGTCCAGAACATCATCTGATAATCTAATAATAAAACCACTGCTCAATTGGAGAGGTAGTGGGCCGAGCGCATGACTTCGAACATACAGTCTGTTGTAAAGTAAAGTAATCTTACTCAGAAAACAGGTTGGTTGCATGGTCGAAGGAGGCCTTTCACACCAATAAATCCATGCCAGTTCTATGGAAGAGCACATTAGCTGGTCCTTCTCTCCACCCTTTCCCCATGACCTGACAAATCTGGTAGAGCTGGTTCAATCCCAACCTCAGATGCTGTCTGTGTGCAGTTTGCACGTTCTCCCTATGACAATAGACAATAGACAATAGGTGCAGGAGGAGGTCATTCGGCCCTTCGAGCCAGCACCGCCATTCAATGTGATCACGGCTGATCATTCTCAATCAGTACCCCGTTCCTGCCTTCTCCCCATACCCCCTGACTCCACTATCTTTAAGAGCTCTATCTAGCTCTCTCCTGAATGCATTCAGAGAATTGGCCTCCACTGCCTTTTGAGGCAGAGAATTCCACAGATTCACAACTCTCTGACTGAAAAGGTTTTTCCTCATCTCCATTCTAAATGGCCTACCCCTTATTCTTAAACTGTGGCCCCTTGTTCTGGACTCCCCCAACATTGGGAACATGTTTCCTGCCTCTAACGTGTCCAACCCCTTAATAATCTTATACGTTTCGATAAGATCTCCTCTCATCCTTCTAAATTCCAGTGTATACAAGCCTAGTCGCTCCAGTCTTCCAACATATGACAGTCCCGCCATTCCGGGAATTAGCCTAGTAAACCTACGCTGCACGCCCTCAATAGCAAGAATGACGATGTGGGTTTCCCCTGGGTGCTCCAGTTTGCCCCTACATCCCAAATGCGTGTGGGTTTGCAGGCCGATTGGCCTCTGTACAAGTGCCCCCTAGTGCGTAGGGAGTGGATGCGAAAGTAGGATAACGTACAAACGGTGTGATGGATGGTCGGCATGGACCCAGTGGGGCGAAGAGCCTGTTTTCATTGCTACATCTTTCAATCAATTCAATCATCTTTGTCTCTTTCTCTACAATCAGCTAGAAAATGGAGCAGTGCCGCACAAGAACAGGCCACTCGGCCCATAACGTCTGTGCCAAGCAGAATGCCAAAACAAACTCTTATCTGCCTGCACACAATCCTTGTAACACCATTCCCTGCATATGCATGTGCCTGTCCGAAAGTCTCTTAAATGCCACTTTTTTATCTGCCTCACCCGCCAACACTGGCAGCCCATTCCAGGCACCCACCACCCTCTGTGTTAAAAAAAAAACTTGCCCCGCACGTCTCCTTTAAACTTTGCCATCTCTCACCGCAAATCTATGCCCTCCAGTATTTGATTTTGTACATCCTGGGGAGAGAGGTTCTGCAAGAAGAGTGGAAGAAACTCAAGAGAGAGCTAGATAGAGCTCTTAAGGATAGCGGAGTCAGGGGGTATGGGGAGATGGCAGGAACGGGGTACTGATTGAGAATGATCAGCCATGATCACATTGAATGGCGGTGCTGGCTCGAAGGGCCAAATGGCCTCCTCCTGCACCTATTGTCTATTGTTTATTGAAACTGAAATCGCAGCAATCTCTCCCAGTAAATGCAGGATAATCTCTCCAGAATGAAGCGCAGTGAGTAGCGGGATTAAATGCATAAAACAAACACTCGCCATAGCAGAAACAAAGGAACTGCAGATGCTGGCTATTACAGCCACAGCAGTATGGTCAGCAATCTTGATCGACAAAGATGCTGCTCAATCATTTCCATGCTACCTGAACCATAGTATTGTAACCGTAGGCACTCCTGATGATCGGTGATCACTCCATATACTTATGCATTGTGTAGTAGTCTGTTAAATATTTAACAGGCAGGCTGTGCTGTAAATATCACTAACAAGGTGGACTAAATTGAGCCCGAAGGAAATGGTCTGTAACTTGAGTTGATGCAAATAGTCTTTGCTTTTCAATTCTTTGTTGTCAGGTCTGCTGTGAGGAAAATTGAAAGGTTTTTGTTCATGAGAAATGACACGCCGTTTTCCTCCAGGAATCGAAAGGGACTCAGGGTGAAGGAGAAACATTTGGAGTAATGATAACGAACGTCAGTCATGGCTCAGTGGGTAATACTCTTCGCCCAGTTGAGTCAGTAGCTTCTGATTTCAAATGCTGCACCAGAAACTTGAACAGACAAATCGAAAAGGCAGAACACAAGGTGCTGGAGGAACTCAGTGGGCCAGGCAACATCTGTGGAGGGAATGTGCAGACGATGTTTCGGGCCGGGAGCCTTCTTCAGAGTGATCTCCAGCATGTTGTGCTTGCAGCTGAGATCCTTCAAGGTCTCGACTTGAAATGTCACCAATCCATTCCCTCCGCAGATAAGCCCGACCCGCTGAGTTCCTCCAGCATTTTGTGTTGTGCTCAGTCTGAAGAAAGGTCCCGACCCAAAACTTACTCTAATCATTCCCTCCTCAGACGTTGCCTGACCCGCTGAGTTCCTCCAGCACGTTGTGTTTTGCTCAAAGCTCCAGCATCCGGTTTTCTTGTGCCTCCAAAGATAAGGCAGCGCCACACTGTTTGAGCTGCTGCCTTATGGAGCAGACATTAAATTGAGGTTCATCTGCTCTCTCTCTCTGACCAGAAAGGAATTCTGTCATAGGAGAGTGTTGTAATCAGCAAATGAGATGATCTGGTGCTGGTTGCATTACTGTCAATGGGATTTTGCTGAGGACATGTTGACACCAACATTCTCTTTATTAACTGCAATGCAGATAGAGGATTGTATAATGTTTTTTTTCACTTTGTTGATTGACTTGAGTGTAAAATCATAATTTAGTCATTGCAAAGTCATGGGTGGCACTGCTGATGGAGCTGCTGCCTCACTTCTGCTGTCTGTGTGGAGTTTGCACATTCTCGCCGTGACTGCCTGCGTTTCCTCCAGTTGCTCCGGTTTCCTCCCTCATCCCAAAGACGTGAGTTTATAAGTTAATTGGCTTCTGTAAATTGACCCAAGTGTATAGGGAATATATATGTAAAAGTGAAAGAACATGGAATTAGTGTGAGAGACACAAAGCGCTGGAGTAACTCAGTGGGCCAGGCAGCACCTCTGGAGAAAATGGACATTTGATACTTTGGTTTGGACCCTTCTATTATTATAGTTTATTTTAATTTATTGGCACGTGTACCGAGGTATAGTGAATATATACAGAGTGTGAATGGGTGATCGATGGGCAGCGTGGACTCGGTGGGCCAATGGGCCTGTCATGTGAGGAAAGATTGGAAAGACTAGGCTTGTATTCACTGGAGTTTAGAAGGATGAGAGGAGATCTTATAGAGACGTATAAAATCATAAAAGGACTAGACAAGCTAGATGCAGGAAAAATGTTCCCAACGTTGGGGGAGTCCAGAACCAGGGGCCACAGTCTAAGAATAAAGGGGAGGCCATTTAAAACTGAGGTGAGAAGAAACTTTTTCACCCAGAGAGTTGTGAATTTGTGGAATTCTCTGCCACAGAGGGCAGTGGAAGCAAATTCACTGGATGAATTTAAAAGAGAGTTAGATAGAGCTCTAGGGGCTAGGGGAATCAAGGTTATATGAGGAGAAGGCAGGCACAGGATTACTGATTGTAGATGATCAGCCATGATCACAATGAATGGCGGTGCTGGCTCGAAGGGCCAAATGGCCTTCTCCAGCACCTATTTTCTGCTTCTATGTTTCTTCCACGCTTGACAATAGACAATAGGTGCAGGAGGAGGCCATTCGGCCCTTTGAGCCAGCACCGCCATTCGATGTGATCATGGCTGATCATTCTCAATCAGTACCCCGTTCCTGCCTTCTCCCCATATCTCCTGACTCCGCTATCCTTAAGAGCTCTACCCAGGTCTTAAAATGAAACAAAAAGGCTAAAAGACATGAATTTTGTCGTTTTGTTTTAATTTTTCCTTTGCCTGAATTTATAATGGAAACATACCAATGTAAACTTCCCATAGTGCTCTTGTGAGCTCCTACCAGTCGTGGCACTGCAGTGCAATAGAATGGTAAAGGCATGAAAATTAAACGTAACGGTCGAGGAAAATGAATGCAATTTTCACATCGTATCACATGTGAGAGTAGACTGAAAATTAACAATATTCCTGAGAAATAACATTACGAATGTTTTCAACATCTTCAAAACTACTGTTTTAGTTTAGTTTAGAGATAGAGTGTGGAAAAAGGCCCTTCGGTCCATCGAGTCCGCACCGACCAGCGATCCCCGCACATTAACACTATCCTGCTCACACTAGGGACGATTTTACAGTTATACCAAGCCAATTAACCTACAAACCTGTACGTCTGTGGAGTGTGGGAGGAAACCGAAGATGTTGGAGCAAACCCACGTGGTCACGGGGAGAACGTACAAACTCCGTACAGACAGCACCCATATTCGGGATCAAACCTGGGTCTCTGGCGCTGTAAGGCAGCAACTCTACCGCTGCATCACCGTGCTGCCCTCGAATGACAAATAGGTGGCATTTCGCGTGGTGATCCTCTTCGGATTCTTCATGGACTGAAGAAGAGGCGCGACCTGAGACGTCACCGATCCATGTCCTCCACAGATGCAGTCTGACCCGCTGAGTTACTCCAGCACTTTTGTGTTCTACGGAAGGTTCCAGCATCTGCAGTTCCCTGAAAGAGCCGGTATCGATCTTTTAGTTGGTGAAAACTTGGCTGTTGTTTGAAAGAGAAAGGTGCATTTATTACATTCCTTTCAATGCCTTGGAGCCCACTCTACCTCTGACACCCCGTGCTCTACTTTTGAAGTGTACACTGAAAACCAAACAGATTGATTGATTTAGAAAAAGACACAAATTGCTGGAGTAGTTCAGCGGGTCAGACAGCATCTCTGGAGGGATGCTGCCTAACCCGCTGAGTTAATTCAGCACTTTGTATCTTTTTTCTTCAAAACAGCATCTGTGGTTGCTCTGTAGTTGAAAGATACAGCATGGAAACAGGCCCTTTGGCCCACCCTGCCCATGCAAACCATCTGCTCACACTAGTTCTACGTTAATCCACTTTCGCATCCACTCCCTGCGCACTAGGGGTAATCTACTTGAGGTCAATTAACTGACAAACCTGCATGTCTTTGCGGTGCGGGGCGAAACCGGAGCACCCGGAGGAACCCCATCCCACACAGGTCCCGGAGAATGTGCAAACTCCACACGGCCAACGGACAAGGTCAGGATGGAAGCTGGGTCTCTGGTGCCGTGAGGCAGCAGTTCTCTTTACTTGCTGTGCCACTGTGCTACCCATTGATTGTAGACAGCAATGCAAAAATGCTTTGATAAGTTGAGTGATGGTGGTTGTGGGGATAAATATTGGCCAGGACACTGGGGAAATAATTTCTATTCAAAATAGTGTTTTGAGGTCATGTGCAACTTCCTGAAAAAAGCTATTGAGAGTCTCCAACTGATACTCTCACCTTTGTCTCACCTTTGTCCCACCCCCGACATCAGTCTGAAGAAGGGTCTCGACCCGAAACGTCACCCATTCCTTCTCTCCCGAGATGCTGCCTGACCTGCTGAGTTACTCCAGCTTTTTGTGAATAAATCGATTTGTACCAGCATCTGCAGTTATTTTCTTATGATACCTGTTTGTCATCGTGCTGCTGAAATGTAGTGTAGGTAACTCACAACACTGGGGACCCAGTTTCAATTCTGACCTCCGGTCTCTCAGTGTTGTGCTTGGTCTTTCTCCCTGTGATCGCGTGAGTTTCCTCTCACATTGCAAAGATGGCAGCTTAATTGGCTACTGCAAATTGCCCCTAGTATGGGAGGGTGGTGGGTGGTGGGCGAATCAGGGAGGTGTTAATGTGAAGATAGGCACAAAGTGCTGGAGCAGCTCAAGCAGCATCTTTGGAGATCCCTTCTCTTCAGAGTTGCTGCCAGACCCGTTAAATTAATCCAGCACTTTGTGTCTATCTTTGGTATAGAAGGACCTCGACCCGAAACGTCGCCCATTCCTTCTCTCCGGAGATGCTGCCTGTCCCGCTGAGTTACTTCAGCATTTTGTGTCTATCTGCAGTTCTCTGCTGCTACGAGTGTGAATGGTATTTCCTTGCAATTTAAAGAAGTCTATTTGGCCCATTGAGTTTCGTTATAAAAATAATGGGATTAACTGGGAAATAATGGGATTAGAGATATAAGGAACTGCAGATGTTGGTTTACAAAAAAAATCGCAAAGTGCTGGATTAACTCAGTGGGTCGGGCAGCATCTGTGGTGGAAAATGGACAGGCGTCATTTTGGGTCGGCATCCTTCCTCCACGGGTACTGTTTGACCTGCTGAGTTACTCCAGCACTATGTGTTTCTTCTTGAAATAATTGGATTACTGACCTCTGGTCTCTCAGTGTAGGCTTATAATCAGTGGAATTTAGAAGGATGAGAGGGGATCTTATCGAAACATATAAGATTATTAAGGGGATGGACACGTTAGAGGCAGGAAACATGTTCCCAATGTTGGGGGAGTCCAGAACCAGGGGCCACAGTTTAAGAATACGGGGTAGGCCATTTAGAACGGAGATGAGGAAAAACTTTTTCAGTCAGAGAGTTGTAAATCTGTGGAATTCACTGCCTCAGAAGGCAGTGGAGGCCAATTTTCTGAATGCATTCAAGAGAGAGTTAGAAAGAGCTCTTAAGGATAGCGGAGTCAGGGGGTATGGGGAGAAGGCAGGAATGGGGTACTGATTGAGAATGATCAGCCATGATCACATTGAATGGTGGCGCTGGCTCGAAGGGCTGAATGGCCTCCTCCTGCACCTATTGTCTATTGTCTATTGTCTACTCTGAAAGCAGTAGGCTCAGTGCACTGAATGGTGTTTTTTCATGTTGAAAGGAAATATAGAACTGAACTTTCAATCCCATGGAAAAGCCAATGGAACCCTCACTCAGTAATGGAGACACAAGAGACTGCAGTTGCCGGAATCGTAATAAAGTGCTGGAGGAACTCAGCGGGTCAGGTGGCACTTGTGGAGAATGGGTCATGACCTGAAACGTCGTCTGTCCATTTCCCACCACAGATGCTGCCTGGCCCACTGAGTTCCTCCAGCACTTTGTTTTCCTCCCACTCAGCACTGTCCTGAAGCGGTTACAAGACAATTCTCACCCAACGGGGTTTCAAATGACACCATGAAATGACTGCGATCCACCCCAAACCTAGTGCTAGTGACCAAAGATAGACACAAAATGCTGGAGTAACTCAGCGGGTCAGGCAGCATCTCTGGACCCTTGTCGGGACCCTTATAGACAATAGACAATAGGTGCAGGAGGAGGCCATTCGACCCTTCGAGCCAGCACCGCATTCAATGTGATCATGGCTGATCATTCTCAATCAGTACCCCGTTCCTGCCTTCTCCCCAAAACCCCCTGACTCCGCTATCCTTAAGAGCTCTATCCAGCTCTGTCTTGAATGCATTCAGAGAATTGGCCTCCACTGCCTTCTGAGGCAGAGAATTCCACAGATTCACAACTCTCTGACTGAAAAAGTTTTTCCTCATCTCAGTTCTAAATGGTCTACCCCTTATTCTTAAACTGTGGCCCCGGGTTCTGGACTCCCCCAACATTGGGAACATGTTTCCTGCCTCTAACGTGTCCAACCCCTTAATAATTTTATACGTTTCAATAAGATCCCCTCTCATCCTTCTAAAACCCTTCTTCAATGACCACCAGTTAGAAATGACCAGTCAGTGACCAGCTAGAAATGCCACAGGTACCACCCACAGCTGGCATGAGGGGCCCCTCCCTTGCACATGCCAGGGGGAAGGTGCTGGGAGTGCCTCTGTAAAAGGGAACTCCTGACTTTCTCACGTTAACACCGACTGCTCCTAGCGTTCATCTTCGGTTAAAAAAAGTAAGGTCACGTTTTAGTTTGGTATTTGTCTCTGGCAGTTCATTAATACCCTGAGAAATGGTAAACATTGACTGTCTGCTTGTTTGAAGGAGATAAGTGAGAGGTGAGATGCCAGATGGGATGAGACGGCAGCTGAGGCAGCGCGACAGGGGTAGTAGCGAGGCAAATGGGTTTGAAGTCTGACATTCAGATCTTTCTGATCTCAGAGGGCTGGGAGCCTTTCTGGATGCATCGCACATTAATTGGCCATTTCTGATGAATCTAATTTCCTCTTGCTTTTGCAAAAAGCGTATCCAACTGACAACTGTGATTCTGCACTTGTAGTAAAACCACTCGCCAGCCATGTGACATGCGAGTTTGATCGGATAATTGGACACAACTGTTGCACAGGATGGAGCAGTTTCTTGACATAATTTCAGTCGTTCCTGATTGAAATCCTGGATTTAACTGCATTACCTGATTGGATTTCTTTGGTCTTTCTCACTCCCACCACTTGCAATAGGTTCTGCTATCCACGAAAATAACATGTGTAGGAAGGAACTGCAGGTGCTGGTTTAAACCGAAGATGGGCACAAAAAGCTGGAGTAACTCAGCGTCAGCGGGTCAGGCAGCATCTCTGGAGAGAAGGAATGGGTGACGTTTCGGGTCGAGACCCTTCTTAAGAAGGACTGGTCATTCCCTCTCCCCAGAGGTGCTGCCTGTCCCGCTGAATTACTCCAGGTTTTTATGGAACGTTATTTTCATAAAAACCTGGAGTAACTCAGCGGTACAGGCAGCATCTCTCAGGAGAACACTTTTTTTTAACTCTTTATAAAGAGCGAGCTTATCTTACACAAAACACAAAGTATGAGAGGAACTCAGCAGGTCAGGAAGTATCTGTTTTGGGTCAGAACCCTTCTTCAGCGTCTGAAGAAGGGTCTCGACCCGAAACGGCACCCATTCCTTCTATCCAGAGCTGCTGCCTGTCCCGCCGAATTACTCCAGCTTTTTTGTGTCACCCTTCTTCACACTTTGACTTTGGATTCAAGATTCAGGCATATCCTATAGAAAGTTTAGTTTAGTTTAGAGATGCAGCGTGACCCATCGAGTCCGCGTCAACCAACAATCACACCATGCACCAGTTTGCTCTTGCTCACCAGGGACAATTTACAGGAACCAATTGACCTCCAAACCTGCATGTCTTTGGATTGTGGGAGGAAACCGGAGCACCCGGAGAAAACCCACGTGGTCACATGGAGAATGTGCAAACTCAATGCTGACAAAACTCGTGGTCAGGATCGAACCCGGGTCTCCGGCGCTGTTGGGCCGCAATTCTATCGCTGCGCCTTGGTGCCGCAAGCATATATGAACAAAAATATATGGGGATCTTATAGAAACATATAAAATTCTTAAGGGGTTGGAGAGGCTAGATGCGGGAAGATTGTTCCCGATGTTGGGGGAGTCCAGAACCAGGGGTCACAGCTTAAGGATAAGGGGGAAGTCTTTTAGGACCGAGATGAGAAAACATTTCTTCACACAGAGAGTGGTGAGTCTGTGGAATTCTCTGCCACAGAAGGTAGTTGAGGCCAGTTCATTGGCTATATTTAAGAGGGAGTTAGATGTGGCCCTTTTTGCTAAAGGGATCAGGGGGTATGGAGAGAAGGCAGGTACAGGCTACTGAGCTGGATGATCAGCCATGATCATATTAAATGGCGGTGCAGGCACGAAGGGCCGAATGGCCTACTCCTGCACCTATTTTCTATGTTTCTATGTTTCTATATATATAAGTAAATAATATATAATAAACAACAAATATGTAGTATATGAACAAAGGATCTTTAACGTCATAAAGCAATGCAGGGCGCTTCAAGGGAGTATTTCCAACGTTTGACATTGTGCCTCTAGTCAAGAGTCAAGTCAAGAGAGTTATATTGTAATATGTCCTGAAACGGAACAATGATACATCAGATAAGGAACTATTGGGGCAGTACAGTAGTGCAACGGTAGAGCTACTGCCTTACAGCCCAGGGTTCGATCCTGACTACGGGTGCTGTCTGTACGGAGTTTTTACGTTCTCCCCGTGACCTGCGTGGCTTTCCTCCGAGATCTTCGGTTTCCTCCCACGCTCCAAAGACGCACAGATTTGTACGTTAATTGGCTTGGTGTAAAAGTAAATTGTCCCCAGTGTGCGTGGGGCAGCATCAGTGATCGCTGGTAGGTGCGGACTCGGTGGGCTGAAGGGTCCGTGTCTCTACGCTAAAAGGAAATATTCAATATTATTTAATAAGGAGATATCAGAGCATGCGGTCTAAAGATCAGCAAAGGTTTTTAGGGCTTAAGGTGCATCTTACAGGGATTGCAATATAGAGAGATTTAGGGTGGGGATTTCAGAGCTTGTGTCACAGGCAGCTGACAGCAATGATTGTCAAGAGCAATGTGATTAAAATAAGGGGTGATCATGTAATCAGTAGCTTATTTTGTTGCCTTGCTTATACTCAGGAAGATGTCATGAACAAGGGCACTGGTGGAATCAAAGCTAAAAGGATCATTATGGCTTCATACAAGGAGAGGTGTGTTTCTGACAGCGTTGCTGCGCTGGGAACCTGACTTAAATTCCCTGCCTGCAGCCTGTTGTTAACCCCTGCCCTCTCCGCGTTGATGTTCCGGCCATTTGACGTGAATCAAAGGGTGGCTCGTTGTGGATGTTTGTCAGTGTGTGCGGGCTGGTGCTGGGCAGAGTTACTCGAAACCTCGGGGACGGCAATGGCTGTGCAGTGAAGCGGAGAGAGAGAAAGAGTGGGAGAGGCAGAGAGAGCGGCAGGGGGGATAGAGAGAGAGAGAGAGAGTGGGAGAGGCAGAAAGAGAGAGAGAGCTTGAGAGGCAGAGAAAGAGTGGGAGAGGGGATAGAGAGAGCTGGAGAGGCAGAGAAAGAGGGGGAGAGGCAGAGAGAGCGGGAGAGGCAGAGAAAGAGTGGGAGAGGGGATAGAGAGAGTGGGAGAGGGGATAGAGAGAGAGAGAGAGAGTGGGAGAGGCAGAGAGAGAGCGGGAGAGGCAGAGAGAGCGGGAGAGGGGATAGAGAGAGAGAGTGGGAGAGGCAGAGAAAGAGGGGGTGAGGCAGAGAGAGCGGGAGAGGCAGAGAGAGCGGGAGAGGCAGAGAGAGCGGGAGAGGGGATAGAGAGAGTGGGAGAGGCAGAAAGAGCGGGAGGGAATAGAGAGAGAGAGAGTGAGTGGGAGAGGCAGAGAAAGAGTGGGAGAGGCAGAGAGAAAGAGAGCTGGAGAAGCAGAGAAAGAGGGGGAAAGGCAGAGAGAGAGAGAGAGAGAGAGTGAGAGAGAGAGAGAGAGAGAGAGTGGGAGAGGCAGAGAGAGAGAGCTGGAGAGGGGATAGTGAGAGAGAGTGGGAGAGGCAGAGAGAGGGAGTTGGTGAGGCAGAGAAAGAGGGGGAGAGGCAGAGAGAGAGGGGAAAGGGCAGGAAACTAGGGGAGAAGCAAAGAGAGTGAGAAAGGGAGAGAGAGGGGAGAAATGATTGTGTGGACTGCTTTCGTGAGGTAGAGTGAAGTGTAGATGGAGTCACGGGTGTGTGATGGCTCGGGCTACATCCACAACTCCCAGCTTCTCTTGCAGTATTGGGGAAAGCTGTTGCCAAACCAGGTTGTGATGCATCCCGATAGGCTACTCTCTACAGAACCCGTTCATTACCTGCAGTTGGCCTGTACTCTTCGTTTGCTTGGATATGTGCAGCTGAACAACCCTGAAGAAACCTGACTTCACCCGGGTGAAAGCGGCAATCCGATCCCCACCCCATCCACCACCTTAAACACTCACTGTGCACGGGGGGGGTGAAGGGTGTTCCATCTGTAAGGTGCACCACATTTAATCACCCAGGGTTCTCCCAAACAGCAACTCCCAAAGCCATGGGCTCTACCACCAAGAAGGAGATAGAGTGGACGTGGAGAGGATGCTTCCACTAGTGGGAGAGTCTAGGACCAGAGACCATAACATCAGAATAAAAAGACGTACCTTTAGAAAGGAGACGAGCAGGAATTTCTTTAGTCAGAGGGTGGTGAATCTGTGGAATCCATTGCCACAGACGGCTGTGGAGGCCAAGTCAATGGATATTTTTAAGGCAGGGATTCTTGATTGGTAAGGGTGACGGGGATTATGGGGAACAGGCAGGAGAATGGGGTTGAGAGGGAAAGATAGGTTAACCATGATTGAATGTCGCAGTAGACTTGATGGGCCGAATGGCCTAATTCTGCTCCTATAACTTGTGAAATGAACTTGTGCGATGCATAGTACAACCAGCTCCAATCTCTATCCATGACCCTGTCCTAGCCTATATACTCCTCTTCCTTAATTGTTACCTGGAGCTCCCTCATCCACGGTGGCACGGTAGCGCAGCGGTAGAGTTGCTGCTTTACAGCGAATGCAGCGCCGGAGACTCAGGTTCGATCCTGACTACGGGTGCTGCACTGTAAGGAGTTTGTACGTTCTCCCCGTGACCTGCGTGGGTTTTCTCCGAGATCTTCGGTTTCCTCCCACACTCCAAAGACGTACAGGTATGTAGGTTAATTTGCTGGGTAAATGTAAAAATTGTCCCTAGTGGGTGTAGGATAGTGTTAATGTACGGGGATCGCTGGGCGGCACGGACTTGGTGGGCCGAAAAGGCTTGTTTCCGGCTGTATATATATGATATGATATGATATGATATGGCACTGTGTGGGTGTGGGGGGGGGGGAGCAATCACTAGGACTCCTGCAGTGCAAGAGGATAGCTCCCCACCAGCTTCTGCAGAGTGGCCAGTGTTGGTCAGGACCTTCCAATGACGCCACATTTTAATAAAACGACCAATTGAGAGTCTTTTGTCATTTTTAAGGCCTTCATAAAATTGCCTCTCAGCTTTCCTTTTACCCGCGGGAAAAAGAGACCAAATCTGTTCCTTCGTTCTGACATGTACGCCCTTTCACTTCTGCTGTGAGACTTGTACGCTTCTGCCCCACTGCTCAACATTCCCTGTGCAATATGGCCACCAGGGCCGTACACTGTACACACTGTGAGATTTCTTTCCATCTTAAATCCCAACACCTTCCTTATCTTCCCAGGTCATCCCCTCTCCTGCATTCTTGGTGGAACCACTGTTTATTGGTGTCGGACGGCTTAAGACCCTTACCCTAGTACTTTCACAGAACAGGACGGCACAGTGGCACAGCGGTAGTGTTGCTGCCTCACAGCGCCAGAGACCCCGGTTCGATCCTGACTAGGGGTGCTGTCCGTATGGAGTTTGTATGGTCTCCCCGTCATCTGCATGGGTTTTCTCTAGGATCTCCGGTTTCCTCCCACACTATTAAGACATACAGGTTTGTAGGTTAATCAGTAGGTCAATTTTGGTTAAATTATATAAATTGTCCCCAGTGTGCAGGATAGTGTTCGGGGATTGCTGGCAGGCACGGACTCGGTGGGCCGAATGGCCTGTTTCCGCGCTGTATCTCCATACTAAACTAAACTAAACATAAAAGACAGCACAGCACAGGCCCTTCAGCCCACAATGTCTGTGCCGAACATAATGCCAAGTTGGACTAATCTCCTCTGCCTGCACGCGATCCCTATCTCCCCATTCATTGCATATGCGTGTGCCTACGTTTAACGCCACTATCATATCTTCTTCCACCACCACCCCTGGCAGTGCGTTCCAGGCACTTGCCTCTGTCAGTCTAAAAAACAATGCACCACACATTGCCCTTAAACTTACCCCCGCTCAACTTAAAGGTTCCGAGCGTCATAGAAACATAGAAACATAGAAAATAGGTGCAGGAGTAGGTCATTCGGCCCTTTGAGTCTGCACCGCCATTCAATATGATCATGGCAGATCATCCAACTCAGTATCCTGTACCTGCCTTCTCTCCATACCCCCTGATCCCTTTAGCCACAAGGGCCACATCTAACTCCCTCTTAAATATAGCCAATGAACTGGCCTCAACTACCTTCTGTGGGAGAGAATTCCACAGATTCACCACTCTCTGTGTGAAAAAAAACTTTCTCATCTCGGTCCTAAAGGACTTCCCCCCTATCCTTAAACTGTGACCCCTTGTTCTGGACTTCCCCAACATCGGGAACAATCTTCCTGCATCTAGCCTGTCCAACCCCTTAAGAATTTTGTAAGTTTCTATAAGATCCCCCCTCAATCTTCTAAATTCCAGCGAGTACAAGCCGAGTCTATCCAGTCTTTCTTCATATGAAAGTCCTGCCATCCCAGGAATCAATCTGGTGAACCTTCTCTGTACTTCCTCTAAGGCAAGAATGTCTTTCCTCAGATTAGGAGACCAAAACTGTACGCAATACTCCAGGTGTGGTCTCACCAATGCCCTGTACAACTGCAGCAGAACCTCCCTGCTCCCTCCCTCCCTCCAGCCGGCATCCTTGTCAAGCCACTGTTATACCAACTGCTTCACACAGTTAACCAGACTCCATTGAATCCCATTGAGAACAAATGGTTCCTCCATCAATAGATGAGGCAGGAACATCTAAACGTGAATACCTGCCTCACTCCCTGCAACCATTTTCATTGATATTCAGTTGCTTAAAGAACATTCATGAGATTTGCAATTGGAAACGTCAAAACATTGAGTCAAGATAAAAGTGGGGCCCAGGGCCATGGTGTGAAGGGGGATTCTCTTTTACTCAGGTTTGAGCTGTTTTTGTAGTACTGCTCCAGCATACAAATGAACACTTTGTCACTGTTGCCTTTGTTCTCCTTGGCCTGTTTCCAGTGGGGGTTGGGGTGTGGGGGGGGGGGGGGGCATAAATCTTTCAGCATTGGCACTTATTGTGGAAACTTCAAACTTGTTCTAGGGTTCATTCTAACCCAACATTTAACAAAGGGAAGGATGGTTGAGCCTCAATCAAAAATACACAAATCCTCTGCGAACAATGCTCCCATCTGCAATATCCTTCCCAGAACTGTCTGTTCAAATAGTTAGAGTCCGATAGATTGGGAGCAGGCCTTCGACCCGACTTGCCCACAACAGCCAACATGTCCCATCTCCACTTGTCCTACCTGCCTGCATTTGGCCCATATCCTTCTAAACCTGTCTTATCCATGTACCTGTCTAAACCTCAACTATCTCCTTTGGCATCACAAAATGCTGGAGTAACTCAGCGGGTCAGGCAGCATCTCAGGAGAGAAGGAATGGGTGACGTTTAGGGTCGAGACCAATCCTCAGACTGAAGAAAGGTCTCGACCTGAAACGTCACCCATTCCTTCTCTTCTGAGATGCTGCCTGACCCGCTGAGTTACTCCAGCATTTTGTGATACCTTCGATTTGTACCAGCATCTGCAGTTATTTTCCTATCTCCTCTGGCAGCTCGTTCCAGACACCAACCACCCTTTGCATGAAAAAGCTACCCTTCAGGTTCCTTTTAAATCTTCCCCCCACCTTAAACCTATGTCCTCTGGTTCTCGACTCCCCTCCTCTTGGACACCGATCTATTCCTCATGATTTTGTACACCTCTCTCTATAAGATCAAATGTACAAGAATGACCCAACCCTTCGACCAGTTTTCCAAAGATAGATAGATAGATAGACAGAGAGATTGATAGATGATAGATAGATAAATCGGGGGGGGGAGTGACAAAGGAAGGGGGAGCAGGAGAGGAAAAAGGGAGAGAGGAAGGAAGGGAAAGAGAAAGAGGAGGAGGAGAGGGAGAGAGGATGAATGGATGGGAAAATGGTGGGAGAGACATAGAGACAGACATAGAGACAGACATAGAGACAGACGTAGAGACAGACGTAGAGACAGACGTAGAGACAGACGTAGAGACAGACGTAGAGACAGACAGAGACAGACATAGAGACAGACATAGAGACAGACATAGAGACAGACATAGAGACAGACATGGAGACAGACATAGAGACAGACATGGAGACAGACATGGAGACAGACATGGAGACAGACATGGAGACAGACATGGAGACAGACATGGAGACAGACATGGAGACAGACATGGAGACAGACATAGAGACAGACATAGAGACAGACATAGAGACAGACATAGAGACAGACATGGAGACAGACATGGAGACAGACAGACAGATAGACAGATAGATAGAGACAGACAGATAGACAGATAGATAGCGACAGACAGATAAATAGATAGAGTGGGCTAAAGTGGGATAACATCGAATTACTGTGCATAAGTGATGATTGGCTTGGACGGTGGGCTGAAGCATCTGTTTCCATGCTGAATCGTTCAATCAATCAATCAATCAATCTAGTCATCTTGTACACAGCAGTGTGGTAATCAGTCACACAGTCATATGATGCATTAAACACAGTACCCAACTTTGTTGTATACTGTCACACAGACTGCAATCACGGTGCACTGTAACATGGTATACACTAATGATGTGCAATGGTACACTGTAATAACTCGGCTACATCACCTTGTAGGTAGAAAAGAACTGCAGATGCTGGTTTAAATTGAAGGGTAGACGCAAAACGCTGGAGTAACTCAGCGGGATAGGCAGCATCTCCGGAGAGAAGGAATGGGTGGCGTTTCGGGTCGAGACCCTTCTTCAGTGTGAAGAAGGGTCTCAACCCAAAACGTCACCCATTCCTTCTCTCCAGAGATGCTGCCTGTCCCGCTGTGTGACTCCAGCATTTTGTGTCTGCCTTCACCTTGTACATAGTGTTGCAATGTTCCCAGCTTCTGTTCACTGCCTTTATTCTGGTGCCCACACCATTATCTGCAATCAAAACACACGGTGCCCAGGAAACTCAGCAGGTCAGACAGCAACTGTGGGGGGAATAAACAGACGGATGTTTTGGCTCAGGGCCCTTCTTCAGGCTCTCCATTACCTCCACGAGATGCTGCCTGGCCTGCTGAGCTCCTCCAGCACTTTGTGCTTTGATCAAAGCTCCACCATTTGCAGTCTCTTGTGTCTCCATTATCTCTGCATCTCTCTTTCTTATTTCTCGTTCTCAGCTGAAAATACAAACTTGCAATGTTTTCTCTGGAGCCCCTGAAGCTGAGGGGAGACCTGATAGAAGTGTATAAGATAACAGGATTCACACATGGAGCCACCCTCCCCTATGTTGATGTTGTTCAAGTTTCAACTTTGAAACATGGAGGATGCAAGATGGTGTGGAGGAGACTCTGGTCAAGTCAAGTCAAGTCAATTTTATTTGTATAGCACATTTAAGACGTACAGGTATGTAGGTTAATTGGCTGGGTAAATGTAAAAATTGTCCCTAGTGGGTGTAGGATAGTGTTAATGTACGGGGATCGCTGGGCGGCACGGACTTGGAGGGACGAAAAGTCCTGTTTCCGGCTGTATATATATGATGATGATGATGATGACCAAAGTGCTGCACATCTGATTAGGAAATGACCTGCCTCAGCATAATCTACAATGCTTGCACTCTTGTACTTAAGTACGATTGTGCCTGTGTATGTCTAGTAAGATTTTTATTGAACTGAATGCAAAAAGGAATTTCACTGTACCTGTTCCCATTCACTGTGCCAATAAAGTACTATTGAACCATTGATTGATTGATTGAGTCAAGATTTCAACATTTGTAGGCTTAGGATGTTGCCAGGATTTGAGGGCCTTTGCTATAGGGAGAGGTTGAGCAGGCTAGGACTCTACTTCTTGGAGCGCAGGAGGACAAGGGGTGGTCTTTACGAGGTGTACAAAATGATGAGAGGAATAGATCGGGTAAACGCACAGTGTAGGGGCATCGAGAACCAGAGGATATAGGTTTAAAGTGAGGGGGGAAAGATGTAATAGGAACCTGAGGGGTAACTTTTTTACACATAGGGTGGTGGGTGTGTGGAACGAGCTGCCGGAGGAGATAGTTGAGGCAGGTACTATTGCAATGTTGAAGAAACATTTAGACAGGTACATGGATAGGACAGGTTTAGAGAGATATGGGCCAAACGCAAGCAGGTGGGACTCGTGTAGAGATGGGACATGTTGGTCGGTGTGGGCAAGTTGGGCTGAAGGGGCTGTTTCCACGCTGTATGACTTTATGACTCGAGGTCTTGTCCTCCACGAGGGCTCTATAGTTAGTACAGCGATCCCCCAGGATTCCTTTGAAGGTCTTCTGGCAGAAGTGCTGGCGCTGGTGTTCCAGGTTTTCCAGATGTTTCCTGTGGGTCACTCCAGCCCCACAGCTGCGCAGGAGAGTTGGGATTGCTCTGGCTTTGTAAACCTAAGTGCCTGCCATGTATCCTGATGTCATTGAACACCTGGTGAGGTGACCTGCTGACGGCAAGGCCATGGAAGCACATTGTGTGCTGAGCGTGGACATCTGTGTTAGCCTCGTGGGAGAGGAGGCTGCCAACTGTTCTGTGAGGCTGTTTATCCTCTCTGACTTGTTCTGTGGAGAGATGGACCAGCTCCTCACTCCCACCTTTCTCCCCCATCTTTTAATGCCTCCGCTTGGCGAACATCTATCAACCCGAGGTTTAAAACTGGAGGAACATCACCTCATATTCCTCGTGGACAACCTGCAACCCAACGGTTTGAACATTTATTGCTCTAATTTCAAACAATAAACCCCACTACCCCTCTCTCTTTCCCATTCCCCAACCCCCACCCCTGTGCGCATCCATTTCTCCCATTCTCCCACCATTTCCCACCCCCTCCCCCCCCCCTCACCGTCTCTCACCTCCCCCTCTGTCACCTGGTCCCTGTTCCTCTCCCCTTCCTTGTAAACTTAACCCCCTCCCCTTCCTTGTAAACTTAACCCCCTCCCCTCTCCCCTTCCATGTAAACTTAACCCCCTCCCCTCTCCCCTTCCTTGTAAACTTAACCCCCTCCCCTCTCCCCTTCCTTGTAACCTTTAACCCCCCCCTCCCCTCTCCCCTTCCTCCATCCCCTTCCATTCATATATCTCCCTCTGGCTTTTCATTTCACTCCTCCTCCCGATATCTGACACCCCCTTGTCTCCTTTTCACCTCCAGCCTTAGTCAGTTTCTCTACCCATCCCTCCCCCCCCCCCCCCCCCCCCCCACCTGTCTCCATCAATCGCTTGCCTGTCTTTGCCCAGCCCCTCCCCATTTCTCTTTTCCA